>NW_017306315.1:28320-73881 GCF_000935625.1 Nanorana parkeri
GTACAGTCTTTTGATGAACAGGTGAACAGGTTACTCAGCATAACATACTAAACATTAAACATAACCCAACAATAACATACACATAACCCATACACTGATGACCATGTCTTCACATAGCTCCCCCCAAGTCAAAAGAACGGCAGACCCAGTGAGACCCTCTATGGGTCCACTTGGGGATGTCCATGATGTTACAGTTACCCTTCCAGTTCCGTTTGCTGAAAGTCCATCGGCATTAGCATCGTGTTTCCCAAGCCGGTATTGAGTTGTGAAATTGAACGGCTGTAGGGCCAGGCTCCACAGCAACAGCCGTACATTGTCCCCGGACACCCGGTAAACCAAACAAGGGGGGTCTCCATAATCCTAGGTCCATAGTCGCTGGGAAGGAGGCTGTCCAACAGGCCCCTCCTGGAGTCCAGGTCACCGTGGGTTCCATGACATTTCTCCCCCCCATAGGTAGACTTACCAAGTTCCAGACCCCCAACTGGCCTGGACCTGCATTATTCGGGTAGTATAAGTCCACATATTCCATCCACAGGACCTCCTGCATCTGCCGCTGGAGAGAGATGTCGTCTGTGCTTTTCAGAAAAATATGCTGCCTCTCGAGAGAAGTAAAGACGGTATCTTCTCCTGGACACCAAAGCCACCTGCTGGAAGAGAGGACGGCTTCCTGCTCTTCCATAAGGGTTGGAACAGAAGACAGTGCAGGGCATAGGCCAGTGATGCTCTGCCCTGGTGCTAGGCTTGTTGGGGTGGGAGGACGGGTTCCTCCTCTCCCTGGATTCCAAACTGCTGCTGGGGAGGGAGAACGGCCACCTCCTCTCCCGGACTGCTGATCTGCTGCTGAGGAGAGAAGTCTGCCATCTCTTCTGCCTGGATCCATGGAGCCACTGTAGGTTCTAGGCAAAGGCCAACAGCAGTCTGCCCTGTTGCCAGCTCTTCAGCTGGGAGGACATGGGACAGCGGTTCCTCTGCAGTCAAATCTATAGGGTCCCCCACGTCTGAAGCTGGTGACGAGGAAATGGGTGAGGGGCAGAGGCTAGCAGCACTCTGCCCTGTTGCCAGCTCTTCTGCAAGTAAAATGCAAATATGGTGGCAAGGCCACAGAGATTACAGGGCCACGGGTTGTTGTAGGCAGAGGCCCGTAGTGCTCTGTCCTGATGCCAGCTGTTCAGCTGGGATCAGGAGTTCCACTGCATCGGCCTGCCGTTGGGGAGAGGGGCTGTCTGCCCCAGCTCCCAGGAGCTCCGGAGCTGCTGTCGGTACTGGGCAGAGGTTAGCAGCACACTGCCCTAATGTCAGATCTTCAGCTGGGGTTGGTAGCTCCATGACATATTTGGTTGCTGGGACATGCTGTTGAGCTACAGCTCGCGGTATACTGAGACCGCCGCAGCCAGGACGGATCCCGACATTACTGTCGAGATCCACCCAGCTGCATCAGTGACAGCGGGCTCTGCCTATCTAGAGGCAGAGCCAGCTGTACCCAATGAGTTTGAGTAACCTTATTAACAAAAATGTATCTTATTGGTGTATCACTCAGCTGTAGATCCTCAAATCATCTCTGAATTGGTGCTGACACTGTCCTTCCTTCTGGAGGGCGACTACATTTGTTCCCCATTGTCCCTGTGTGTGTTGTAAAGTAGCCACAACTCTAACCTTGCTCCCGAGACTAAAACTTCAATACGAATTAGTAAACTAAACGTGAGATTGTAGTCCATCATGGGAGTGAGCTTGGAGCGGTGTCTACTTTACAACAGGATAACATGGATACCAGCATTTCAAGTAATGAATCAATGGTGTCTGTTTATTGACGCATGAAACATAGCACAATGCATCAAAAAAGTAACGTTTCGGGGTCTCACAGGATCCCCTTCATCAGGCAAAATGAGTGATGCAAACACAAGTGAAACCATATACATATATACACCATACTGTGGAAATGAGCCAATCCCCTAGTCTGCCGTGATCATGTGACATCCTAATGACATCACAATCCCACCATAGTAAAACAATTGCCAGTGTGGTAATCAGGTGATGAATGCATAGTCTATAGCAAGCAGTGCCTAGACAGATATGCATGTACAGAGAAATTGAACAGATATAAATAGGCCAGATAGGCCAGGTGCCAGCCGAGCACACATACAGGCAGAGAAGCCATTTTGAGCAGTGGGGGAGTGGCCTATCGCTATCAGACATGTCAGACCTTTTAGATTGTAAGCCCTCACGGGCAGGGCCCTCCTTACCATCTTGTCTTAAATTGTATTGTGACTGTAATGTCTTCCTTATATTGTAAAGCGCTGTGCAAACTATTGGCGCTATATAAATCCTGTATAATCATAATAATATTGCATCCAAAATGTAGGGTTTGGCTGTAAATACAGTCCACGCTGGGATTGGCCGCACACACCCACAGGTGTGTGGAATCTGCAGTGTCACCAGTTCCCATGGATGCGGCGGAGACACCGAAAGCAAGCCCAAGCTATGGTGTGAGCACGGCAGGGTGTAAGCCACACCCCCATAGATGTCAGAGGCATTCCTGGGATTGGCTGCACACACCGGTGTGGGTGTGGGATCAGCCTCGTCATCAGGTTGCCTTGAACTCAGCAGGGATACACCAGGTAAATACAGGAGAAAAAAAAACATCAGATCAAAAAGCACAAAATAACACAGTAGACTTGATAACTTGGTGGCATGATATAAAATAAACGACACAAGGAGTAACCAGTAATAAAAATCAAGTCTGTGAGAGGGCTTAATGCTGCTGGGCCACAATGCGTGTGAATACATGCATTCCAGTTACATGCTAACTTCAGTCAGATAGATGTGTGCACAAAGGAGAAATATGACTCCTGTGTGTGAGTGTTATGTCACAGTTCGATGGTTATGACAGCGCATTATAATCATGACCCCCCCCTAGTGTGTAGGATAGCTACAGGTAACGTATTGGTCAATGAAAAAAATTGTACATCAGTACAGACGATGGCTGAAACACCTGCCGTGGTGGGGGAATAGATATGCAGACTTCAGGGGATAAAAGAACCGTGTTATAAAACTTTCTTTCCGATTAAAAGGTCCCCGCTGTGGAAAAAATTACCCATCGGGATCAATATTAACATAATTACAACATGGAAAAGAGCACGTCCGAACTTTCTTAGCTACTGTTCAGGGAGAAAGCATGTGAGGGCAAGGTTCGTATTAAGCCCCTTGGGCCTGACAGTATCTAACGTGTAAATCCAATAAGCCTCACGTTGGAGTAAAAGTTTATCATGATCCCCACCCCTGTGCGATACGGTGACATGTTCGATCACCATACCACGTAACACGTGGGTCTGGTGTCGACACAGGGCATAATGCAATGTCACAGGTTTGTTGGGGTCTGGGGTTTCCCCTTTAGACGCAGTGTTGATAGCAACCCTAATATCGCTGCGATGCTTCTGAAAGTGTCGTTTAAAGGCCCCATGGACATTTCAGAAGATAAACGCATGTTTCTGTAATGCAGTTCAGATAACCCTTGATGCAATTTTTTTTTACCACTATGTGGATGTGGCAAGGTGTCACCTGTAATGAACGCGCTGCACACATTACAATTAAAGCATTTGAAACAACCAGTACGATGAGACAATTGAAACGTTAATTTCGAATATTTGGGCCTAGGGTCCGCCTGGACCAAATGGTATCTGAGACTTTTGCTACGGCGGTATACCTGTAAGGGTACCGTCTTGATTTGTGTGGGAAGGTGTTTGCCTGCCCAGAGAGTATTGAGCTTCTTGACTGAGGACCTATATATGAGTTGTGATGTCCCATTAAATTTCTGTACAAAGGGTAGTCTGTCGCCAAGTGACTTGTCCTTATGTATTGTAGTCGACATTTTTGCAAATGTCTGATCTAGGGCCTGGTCAAGTACTGTGTCTGGGTAGCCCCTCTGTTGGAATTTGGCATACATGATGCCAAGTTGTGTGCGACATACGTCCTGGTCAGAGCAAATGCGTAATACACGCATGAATTGTGATATAGGTAAATTGTCAAGTAAATGTCTCGGATGAGAACTACGGTAATGGAGTATGGTATTACGGTCTGTTGATTTACTAAATAAAGATGTGTGTAAGCGAACGTCAGAGATGCTAACCAATACATCAAGAAATGTAATGCAGGTGTCATGAAACTCTGGGTTAAAGACAATCCTACTTTACAACACACACATGGACTATAGGGAACAAAAGTAGCCACCCTCCAGAAGGAAGGACAGTGTCAGCACCAATTCAGGGATGAATTGAGGATCTACAGCTGAGTGATACACAAATAAGATACATTATTGCTAATAGTTGAGGTACCTTGAATGTATGTTTAAGATTTAACTCCTGAGTTTAGTGTCACTTTAAAAGCGGAAGTGTCTTTAAAAAAAACAAACAAACATATATTGCTGACAGACAGCCTTCTATGACAGAAGAGAGGCTGTGTGAGTGTCATCTGTCATAGAAGCTACCTCCTGCCTATGAGCACTTTTTATTGTTCCTATACACTGAGCCGCGCATGTGCCGCTCAGTGTTCAGTCTTGGCAGGATTCTAGCTGAGATGAAGTAACTCCTGTTTGCATGTGCAGGAGTTATGCCACAGAGGCCCAGCCAATCAGGCAGCCGAAGACTCAGATCGTAGAAAAAGGCCAGAAGGAAGAAGTATGCGCTGGTAAGGGAGGAGCAAATGTGTATAGATGTCACCAGCATACCAAAAATCTTTTCAGGATTATAAAATGTTCATTTATTGAAGAGTCGTAAAACAAGTGCTTTCAGGGTCGCACAGGGTCCCTTCATCAGGCTTAGCATTGACAGGTCAAGGCTGAGCCTGATGAAGGGACCCTGATGAAGGGACATTTTGTGATCCTGGAAGGATTTTTGGTGTGCTGGCGACATCTATACATGTTTGCTGATACTGGGGGCGCCATCCGCAGTCACTGCGAGCACCTCCCATTACTCTGGATATTCGGCAAGGAGTGCGACAAGCAAGATTGAATAAGGGAGAAGCATTGTGCTGGAGGGGATCATTTTGGCAGGCAAGTCCGCCATAGCACATTATGGTTAAAAGCTCCTCCTAAAAGCCCTTTTTCCTGCTTTACTTGCACTTTAAGCCCTCATTCACACGGATAACGGCCGGCCCGTACAGATCCGTGCTGCATGCTCGGGTGTATCGGGGCGCTCCTGGAAAGAACAGGTGCTGCGTGTGATTATACGCAGCAGCCTGCCCTTCCTATAGGAGTATGCGGCCGTACGCCCCCCTACGGTCACCAAACCTGCTCGTCCGTATGGGTGTCCGTACTCCGACAGGATGGATCCTGCCTGCGACCAAGCAGACACCCGCACGGACGGGCGACCGTAGGGGCGTGTACGGCCACGTATTTCCATAGAGGACAGGCTGTTGCGTATAATCACAATCAGCACCTGTCCTTCCCGGGAGCTGCCCGATGCGGCCATGCACGGATCTGTACGGGCCGGCCGTTACCCGTGTGAATGAGGCCTTATAAGAGATGGTGAAATGTTTTTTTTACGTCACTGCTTTATAGTCTACAGCTAGTTACAGCATTCACACTAAAGCACATAGGGGGGAATTTATCAAAACTGGAGAAGCCTCTGGATCAGTTGCCTTTGGCGACCAATCAGCTTCTCTCTTCAGTTTGTTCAGTTAGGGATTGAAAATGAAAGGTGGATGCTGATTGGTCCCAATGCACAGCTGCTCCAGATCTTGTCTGGTCGTTTGATAAATTCCCCTCATAGTATAACCACTTCCCACTATGTGCACACTCCCTCCAAGGCATGCATAGGCAGAAAGTAACACATAATGAAGGCTGGCGATTATTTTGCTGCCTCACGCAGCCCAGAAGTCAGCCGTCACCCAGTCTAACACCCTAGAACATTGGAGCCGCTGTGACTAAGCTGACACCCGATCCCGCACACTAGTCTAGACGCTCTAGAATTCCTGCCGTCTACCCGCACTACTTTTGTCCAGTCATCCCACTACCCCGCCCACTCTCGGACATGGCCCCTCCCTTCCTATGGAGCGTGCGCATGCGTCGTAGCGCACGCGCGCCTGGCAGTGAGCGGAGTCATGATGGCGGCGGACAGGCCGTGCTGATGAGACAGCGAAATAGGCGACAGCTACAGGAGCTTACAACTGGGTTACTATCGCAGCGCTCTCCACGAAGGCAGCATCGCAGTGGCGCGCTGAGACAAAACCGGGGAGCAGAGGCTGACAGAGCGGGCGATCCGACCCGCTAATTAGAGGCCGGAGCACACCGGATCTTGACACTGCACCCAGGACACAGCGGGACCGGGAGGGTCACACAACGTAGCCGCCATGCAGATCACGATGAAGACGCTGCAGCAGCAAACCTTCAAAATAGATATTGACTGCGAAGAAACGGTAGGCCACGTCTACTGTGCCTTGTGCAATTGTGCAACAGAGGAGAATTGGTAGCTGCAGGCCCATAGGGCCACGCTGTACGCGCGGCATGCTTGTAGCATTGCTTTACGAGGTGGCCCGGCCACCCTGGAGCAAGCCGCTAGGCCGCCGGGGTTATTTACAATACTCGTGCGTGCATTGACAAGGGTGAAGGCGCGTGCTCGCGCTTATGTTGGAGGCTTAGCACGTGACTATGGGGCGTCGCGGTGCATCACGTGGGAATTGCTTGTCCGTCCAAAGCTGGGCACGCGCTCGGAGGTCTCGCGCACGCTTCCATACAGGTGTCCCTGCAGCTGTCGCGGGATTCACCGTCCCATCATGCCGAGCGGGCGGTTTGTCAGTAACCGCGTGTCTGCTGACTTTCCCTGGCTTACAAGCATTATGTAGCAATGATGTGTTACATCAATATTATTAGGAGTGGTTTGGTCCATGCATGTAATGAAGCAGTGCCCCCCATATGTTTGTGAGGAAGAACACACCTTTCCAAAACCTGTTTACCTTCACCATTATTTTTACAGGAAGAGTTGTGCTAGTAGTAGCGTGCCTGTGGGAAGGCCAAAGCTGATGGTGGGGTAGATGACATCAAAAGACGGGGGAAGTTACTAAAACTGGAGCAGCTGTGGGTAGTAACCAATCAGCTTCTCTCTTCAGATTGTTCCTAGAGACCTATAGCCAAACCTTTCCTGGCCATAGTTCTTTTTAGGGTCACAGGAGGATATTTATTAATGTCCTCATGTGACCCAAAACTCGGCATATAGCTGGTTATTGCTTGTACTATGCTGACAACGCAGAGCTGCATTGCAGCCGGTAAAGAGCCCAATGATATTTTTGGGATACTTCTTGCTGCCTGATCGCTTCCTGGAGGCAGAGCCAGCTGCGTCCAACCCCCTCCATCCGTTCCTTTAGCCCTGGTGGTATGGAGGGGGGGAATCCCTGCGGGTAGTGGTGACTGCAGGGAGAAGCTTGTGAACTGAGCGATCAGTGGTATGTGATCACTTGGTTCTCAATCTATAGAGCCGACGTGTGACCCCTGCAGTGTCCTATGCTGGCTCTAATTATGGGGATGAGTGTATGTCCCTCTCCCCATATTTCTCATTTAACTTTGTAAATGAAAGCTGGTTGCCATGCACTGTTGCTCAATATTCTGCACCAGCCTTAGTAAATTCCCCTCAATCTGTCTGTAGGAATTGTTTAGACTTGTTTCTGGCACCACTTACAGAAACCCTCTCTGGTCTTGATGTGGTATCAGTCACATTGGGGCGGTTGTGGGCAGCTTTGCTAAGAAGGTCTTTATGTTGAATGAGTTGGTGGCAGTTTGCACCACGGTGCCATGAGCTGCAATGTACACATTGAAGGGAATTTATCAAAATCTGGAGCAGCTGTGCATGGTAACCAATCAGCATCCACCTTTCATTTTCAAAGCTTACCTGAACAAACTGAAGAGAGAAGCTGATTGGTTGCCACATGCAACTGCTCCAGATTTTGTCTGCTCCTGGTTTGATATATCCCCCCCCCCCACCCCATTGTGTTAAATGGGCTGAAATGTACCCCAGCACCTGCAAAGGTGGGGAAGGCTGCATCTTTGTACAATACACAAGATACCCTGCCTTGTGGAGCCATTCACTTTGAATGATAACGTGCGCATTACAGCAGCATGCTGGTGTAAATAGGCCCTTAGGCTAGTGTGGGTGTCTCATGTTCAGACCACAGGGCTGTACAAGAGAAAATAAGTACATTTTCCCCATCCACACTAAACAGCAAGGATGGAGGCGTCTTACCTGACACCTGTTGCATGGCTATCAGAATACTCGAACAGTGGCTGCCTCTGAATGGATGCAGTCGCTGTTTGACAATGTTTTCTTATCTTGAAGGGCACAGTGAATCTTCAGATCTTGACTAGTTGGGTATAGTGCCACCTTCATGATTAGGATACTAGGTACAAAAAACAAGAGCACAGCCTAGGGGTGGCCCCTGATGATGGCCAAACCCCCTAACAGCTACAAGCAGCTCAGTTTTTTTTTTTGCCTAGTGGCAAGGAGCTAGAACCTAAGCTCCCTGCTGGTATTCTTAGTCCTTGGTTTTTGTGCAGGGAATCTTATTTTCTTCTGTCTCTCAGACCTTCAAGCTAGGCGACAGGCTGGATAATATAGATCCTTGTAGTCCGCCCAGCTTAGACATTGAGCAGATCCTTGGCTACGTGCAGGGTTGCCTGCGTCAGAACTATCCTGGATTTGAGGGCAACCTGTGAGTGTTCCTCATGGGGTCCCCCACCCGACTGGGGTATGACCGACTGGCTTCTGAGCTGGTTTGTCAGTGCCCCACCCCTCCCTCCCTCGGCTGACAACATGCTGGCTCTGGCAGAGAGACGATTTGTCCTGGGAAGGGGTACCCTCCATGTATCCTTCGAGGATCAGTAAGTATGTCAGCCTGTCTTCTCCCCTTGTTAGAGGGTGGGCTGCTGATGGTGTGTAGATACCTGTATCTCCATTCCCAGACCCCCCCCCCCTTGGTGTGGTATATGTATTTGTACATGGGGGTCACTACATGGTGGCAGGCGCGTAATCTCTGCCACCGCCCTGTGTTTCCTGGGCCTCTCTGGACGGGAGTGGGGGAGGGTGCCAGTGGCCTTTGTAAGTGATGGGTGCAGGCTCTCAGTACTCCAGTGTTTCCAGGCACTTTACATGGATCAGGGCACAGTGTCTTTTCAGTGCTGAGGGGCTGGTTCCTAGGGCCTGCTCATTTTGTGAGGCCTGGCCCTAACTTTCCTATACTGACTGCGACAGGTGCAGCCTTTTCTGGGGATTTTGCCTATGCTTCCAAACCGTGACTGATTGCCATGTGTTCGGGCTGTGCAGTACTAGGGCCATGGGCTGCTGCCTCTTACAGCTATGATTGCATTGGGGGTGGTGACTGCTGTGGGGCAGGGGCCAGAGTTTATTAAGGTGCCCATACACCTTACAATTATCTGTTAAAGGTCAAGCAGTATATAAGAGAGTGACGGAGTACAGCTGGACATATAGTGGTCCCTGGAAGGGAAGTGTCCACTCCTGTCACAAAACATTAGATAAGTCTCCCAAACTGGCAGTTCTCAGTCACTTCTAATGTGTGCCAGTTATATAAACCCTGTTTGGGGTAGCAATGATCAGATATGTTGGGAAAAGCTTGGCCCAGGTGCATTTGTTTCCCCTCTAAAAGCTGACACCAGCTGTGTTTTTGGAGTGTACATTTCCTACATAGGCAAAATACAGATGGTCACACCAAAACGATCCATATTAGTGTGCAGGCTGGTGTATGTGTGCCAGTACTGGGGACTGTACCTTGCGTTTTTACAACGCAAGGGACTGTTTACCTTTTTTGGGTTTTTCTTTTCCTTTTTTTTTTAGCTTTATTGAAATGTCACAAAGTGACACGTCACTTTTTATGCACTACAGTAAGATATCGGCTGTGCAGGGAAATGCAGAGAAGAAAAGGTCTTGTGAGAAGCGTGGAGGTTATCATTGCTAAGCTCTCTCCTGACGGTGCTAGTTTTATGGCTGTTATGCTGACCCTCATGTTTCAGTGCTTGCAGTCACTGATCTGGAACAAGTTTGCAGTTAAGTACTGCTGACTTTCTTCCAATGTCCCCATGATCTGCATGAGTTAGAAACTCAATGTTAATACTAGTGGGTTAGGATAAGTCTGACATCTTCAAAAGGTCAGCATTGACAGCTCCTGATATTTCTCTCACACTGGGTTTACTTTTAACCTTATAATATTGAGTTGTGAAGCCGTCAGGGCCAAGTGATTTTCCGGTCTTAGTAGATGTAGGTTCTGCGGACTTAGGAATATGGGGTATGGCCAAAAAACGTAATCCAAAGACTTTGGGTATACGTCATACACTCAGATCTTTCTCCCCTGTTGTTCACACCACTAAGCTACGGTCTCTGGTAGGTTGTCCTCCATTGTCTGCACTGCACTTTGCCACAGCTCTTTTCACAGCAGCTTCTCTTGCAGGTCTTCTGCCACTCTCCACACTGCGCCTGTTATGTGCTCTCCACAATGCTATCTGCTGCATTCAGCACTACACGTTCTGTGATCCCCTCTGCTTTGTACGCTGCTTCAATTCTGAGCTCTGTGGCTGCTACCTTATCACCACTTTTGTGTTCCATTGTCTGGCATTCTGTGCTCTCCCCATTATCCACAATATTATACTTTTCTGTGTCATTTTGTCTCTGAACAGTGTCATAGTGGAAACAAACTATCAAGCAGATATTCATTCTTTCACTGCCGTGGACCAGCTTCCGTTTTGCACCTTGGATTGTCAAACTAATTTATACCATATACCAATTAATTACACATTACATGCTTGATGGCCAATTCACCCTACATCCAGATTATCTCCAGACCAGATTGTTTTCGGATCCGAAATGCATCCTAGTGTATCCCTATGCTATTTCTGGCCTCTGTTCACACCAGCGCAGTCCGTACCAGACCAGAAAAATACTGCTTGTCTCATTTTGTCTGGTCTGGAATGCACTGGAACTGTGGGCAGGTTCACACTATTTTCCGGACCAGATCGGGGCCGGAAAATGGTGCGAACCTGCCCTAAAGCACAACTAAGGTCACTTTTTAGAAAAGCTGACAGGCTTTTTATGACAGAGGACACTCTTTGTCTTATCTGTTATAAATACTTCTACCTGCCAGTCAGCTTTTTCTTTTTGCCAAGTGCACACTACGCTGTGCGTGCACAGTCTTGGCATGTTTTATGACAGGACAAAGTAAGTTTGTGGGTATACACAGGAGTTATGTCACCCTGGCCTAACCAATCAATATGGCCAAAGATGCAGAATCAGGACGAACAGGTTAAGATGGAAGCAACTGAGCATGAAGGGAAAACACGTGGTTGTTGCATCGCTGGAGAAGAAGGGCACTTTGCAAGGTAAGTCTTCCATAATCAATTTAGTGAGATTGCACACTTTACCAAATGTGTCCAGCTAAAATATAGTCTGATTGGGCAGTGATGAATATCAAGACTGAAAACTTCCCAGCTTAGATTAACCTGTTCATTAACTGGCACACATTTGCTAGTCCTAAGTAATGACAAAATGATTGGCAAAACAATAGGTCCACAGCTTAATACCTGTAAATAGTACACTTATGCATGATTTGGTATGTATACAGCTATCTTAAAAAGTACAGCTAATGATAGGTCTACTTTAAATGCATAGTATAGTGTCTACACAAGTGGGGCCTCAAACACTTGTTTTCTTTTACATTTCGGTGCATGGGTGCACATTTGTTCACATTTATAGGATGTTTGTGACTGCTTTTAAAGACCATTAATTTCTTCAAGGTGGCTTAAACCCACTAGTGTCACCCCCTGAAGGCCACAATTATCATGGGCTTGGCAGCCTAAGTACATTTGATGCAACTTTCCATGATTTTTCGGTTGCACCAAAATACCTGGTGTTGGAGCGTAGAGGGAGCAATGACGTCAATCTCTCCATTATGTGACCGTGCTCAGGCCTAGCAATTGGCCACTAGACCCAAGTGATGTATTGGTGGAGGTCACATTCTCCCACATACCCTGAAGCACTGGCTATTTTCTGCCAGCTGAGGTAGGAGTGGCAGAAGATAGCTAAATATTTTAATTTTGTTGGATTTGGGAGTGGGTTTACAGACTGTCACTTTGCAATGAATAAGCACAGGCTGATGAGTTCATCTATCACTCTGTCAAGTCTGCATATCAACATGACACTTGTTGGCACATGAGCACTGCAGCACCACTTGTCAAAACTGAAAATTGTTGTGAGATTATACCAATGAGGCAGATTACCCACCCATTGCTTTTTTATATCTGTCTTTTCACATCACATATAACATTTTTGCTGGAAGGGCTGCCTGTTGTCTCCCTCCCCCCCCATATGTCCAGATGCTTTGATGTAATAGAAGCTACTTACTCAGCACTTCCTCAGTGCTTTTACTATCCCCAGCTGTATGGTGAACTGTTTTGCCAACTATGCTGTGGCTTTTGTGGTCTGAATTGATTCTCCCCGTTTTGGCTCCATACAGTGCCAAAAAGTTGCACAGAATCATGCAACCTTGGTGACTGGGCTCCCTCATTCAGACCTTTCTGCCAGCTGAGAGTTTGGGCTCCCTCACTCAACATCTGCCATCATCTTCTGGATTTGGCATCTCCTTATTTCGCCACTGAAAGTACATTACCTCTGCAACCAGCTCCATTCTTTGGATCTTACAGATGCCGGGAACGGACTTGGACTACTGCACATGTGCCACAGTCAGTGTAAAGATAAAAAAAAGTTACCAGTAGACAGATATTTTTTATTTTTAAGTAGAAGACACGTATAAATTCTCTTTTAATCTGCAAAGAAAAATGTGAGGTGTTTTCTAATGTATTAAACTTGTACATTTTGTAAACATTTAGTGCAAGTGGCAAGTTCTCTCTTAGGAAACATCAGGGGTCTTTTACACCTCTGATATAACCTCTGCGCTCTTTTCAAACTAGCATAGGGTGTGCTTGATCAGTGAGAGCGACTGGGTTTGCTAGCTTTGAACCCAGAAGTGTTCAAATTTGAGCACTTCTGGGTTCATACTACCCATGGCCTGCTGATTGGCTGCGGTCACTGTTTAAACCTGCTCCTTCGGCAAAAGTCAATTGAAAAATCGGTTTCTGTAGAATGGAGGGTGCTCCACACACTGGCCCAGTCAGTTTTAGGAGCCGGGTTAATTGACAACTAGAAAAAAACTCAATATGTAGGCGCCAGTTGTAATTTTTAAGTCGTATTGGCTACCTGGCTCCTGGGATTTTTCCAGCCCTGCACTAAATGGCAACCCTGGAACATGCACTTTCAAGAACAAGGCGGCTCCCATATTTCCTTGGTATGAGGTTGTGTATACTGGTATAATGACAAGAGAGCCCCATACTCTCCTAGTGTAAACAATGACTGCATTATGAACCAGATGTACTAATGCTTTTCATATGTTCATAAACTATACATGTTATATATTTGCAAATTGTATAAATAAATGTTCAACAGTATGACAACAACATTCTTTTTGTGGCTTGTTTGACAGGTCAAAGCTTTAAAAGAGAAAATTGAACTTGAGAAGGGGAAGGATCAGTTTCCTGTTGGTGGCCAAAAATTAATTTATGCAGGTAAATCCTGGGCGTTGTATTAAAAAATAACTACGCGGTAAGACCTTTCCAACCTGTAACCTACAGTTTGTGTTCTCAGTTGTTCTTGTCGGAGAGGAGCTCTCAAGCACCCTGTGGTTTTTTCCTGATTAGATGAAAAGTATAGTGTTATCATTGTGAGCTTATATTGAGGAGTTATTACAGCATTCATCATTTAGTTATTTTGTTTACATAACTTGCACATCTTACAAGGTTTTCTGTTTCTTTTGTTACTATATTAAATATAAAGATTTGTTGATTAATTTCTAGAGGCTTTGTGCATTTGCACAGTCTCTCTCTCTCTCAACCACTTTTGAGATATTGACTACAAAGGGGGGTAACCAGTATGTCACTCCCAGACCCCGCTGCATACCTGTGTGATTTCCCCCCTCCCCCTGCCCCACAATATGTAATGAGCATTTTACTCTCAAATGGCCAGCGCTTATTGGTCAGCACAGTCACATGACCAGGCTGACCAATGAGGAGCACTTCTGAGCTGGGGACCGGGCCCTACAAGCGCTTTTCATTGTGTGAGACCATGCTGACATGTGACCCTGCTGACAAATGAGCACTCAATATTTGCAAGCATTATGCGCATGACCTACCTCTGGGCTGTGACTGTACATTAGCTGGCAGGGGTGCTCACAGGGCATCACTGGTATGTGCAGTGGGGACCAGGGTAGTTGGTGGGGTGTTGTCGGTAAGTTAATTGCCTCACGTTTTGTGAGAACGTGAACTTGCCTTTTAACACTCATTAAGGTCATTTACATGCTTCAGTCCAAAAAAAATCCTGAAGGGCCCTTCACATTCACACCAGATGCTGCGCTAATCGCACAGTCTGGTGTGCGGGTTCCACGCTGTTTATGCTATTTTATTCAGTTGTACAGGCACAGTGGGATGTGAGGCAGTTGAACTCAAGTACAGCATGCAGTACGTTTTTTCAGCGCACACCACTGTGTTGTGGGAACCGAGCCTGTCCATGACAAACAAAGCAGGTTGCATTGTCTTCCTTTGGGGCTGCCCTGGAAACAGCCGGTGCAGCTCCAACACAGATGGTGTGAATGGACCTTTAATGTTATTGAAAATTCAGTTGCCTGTGTGGCTGCCTTGTATTTAACCTGCAGTATTTTTCTTTTATATGGCATAACGTGTCATTTCCACTGCCAGTGTATCAAAAGGGGAGGCTAAATCCCTGGGACTGTGGTGTTAACATTGATTTGAAGAAGAAGAAAAATAAGCTCTGGAACTATGTTCCAGCACGGGAACCATGTGATGGGCTGCTCATCAGACTACTCCTCTTGTAGTAATAATTACAATTAGTAATATAGTACGTTTTTAAAGTGGAAAGATTACTAACATTTTATGTCGGACGTGTTTTCTAGGCCATGGAGTAAAATGTAATGTTGGTCTTCACATTTTTGCAGGTAAAATCCTTAATGATGATACAGCACTTAAAGAATACAAAATTGACGAGAAGAACTTTGTAGTGGTTATGGTTACGAAAGTAAGTGCAACCTTTTTTTAGTTTTTTGGGACTTGACACCCCTTCCCCCACGAGCCCAATTTTATGCCTAAATCTTTTCCTATTCTTTTACTTGACCTGCTCATATTTCACAAGTTTTATATTTTCAGAAACATCTTCAAATATTTGTGTATTCTTGTTTTTCTTTCGTCCAATATTTTTTGTGTGCAACTGTCAAGGTTCTCTCCCTTCATATTAGACAGAGAAAACAAATTCGTCTCCTATTTGTCTGTTGGTAAAATAAAACAATGTTTCTTTTATTATCTTAAAAGTGAACTAATAGCCAGCCTTTTTTTTTTTTCTCCTGGCTATAGTTCTCTTTTGGGTCACAGGAGTAGATCTACTAATGTCCTACTGTAACCCAAGCAGGCTATTTCCCGTTATATGCTGACAGTGCAGAGCCGCACTAGAGGCTGTTAAAATCCTAACAATATTGTTGGGTTCCAGCTCGCTACCTGATTGACAGTTGGCATTACCTCTCTAGAGCCAGCTGTGCCCATCCCTCACCTGACTGTCCCTCCATTGAGCTCTGGGAGAACAGAGAGCGGGAAGGAGGGAATCCCTGTAGGGAGTAGTGATGACTCAGTCTCTGCAGGGAGAAGCTGTGAGCTAAGTGATGAGCAGTTTGTAATCACAGTTCTTGAGCGATAGTGCCAGCATGTGTGACACACCGGCTCAAGCTATTAGGAAGAGTACATTTTACTCTCCTAATGCATCTCCTTTTAAATATTGCTGAATCATTATAGTCTAAAGAAATGCAGTACATTTCCTATATGAATGACTTGCCTGTCGTGATTGGTATCTTTTTTACCTAGTACATGGTCTCACATCTCTCCTCTCGGCTGATTCAACTCTATTTTTTGTTTTTTTTTTGAGAATTTCACCACAGTTTGCACCTGTTTCCTGTATGTTAAAATGTACTTCATTAGATATTTTTGGACAAGTTTTCAGGTCAAACCTATTTTTATTTCCTTTCAGAAGGTTGTGTCTTGAAACAATCTAATCATCATCTTTCTAGTTGGCATCCGAATGTAGAATTTCAGTATTCTCAATGTTTCTAGCATATTGAAATCTATATAATGATACAGCTTTGTTCAGAAATGTTTGATTTCTGTGTTCCCCATATGAACCACAATCTACTCCATTGTTACATTATTGATGTTGCACAAAGAGACAAGGACCTGGGCATGCAAATATTTTAAAGCCTTACCAGGTTTAAATGTAAAGCATATTTGCGGTCTCCCATTTTGTACTGAATTCTAAATCCTTTAGCATATTCGTCTTTCCCTGGGCTAACTCTTTTAGAGCACAGCACTGTGTTGCTATAAAGTAACACATGGTTAAATGTGTGTTTTACCCCATGTTACTGTAATACACAAGTCTATAGGACGACCTTAAGGCCCCATTTACAAGAGCCGGCCCGTACAGATCCGTGCGGCGTGCATAGCCGTATCGAGCCGCTCCCGGGAAGGACAGGTGCTGCGTGTGATTGTAAGCAGCAGCCTGTTCTTCTCCTATGGGAGGAAACGGGCCTTACGCCGCCGTGCGCTCACCCGAACTGTACATCCGTGCGGGTGTCTGCTTGGACGCAGACAGGATCCATCTGTACATCCATCTCGGGTGAGCGTACGGCCACGTACTCCCATAGAGAAGAACAGGCTGCTGCATACAATCACACGCAGCACCTGTCCTTTCCCGGGAGCGGCTCGATACGGCCGTGCACGCAGCACGGATCTGTACGGATCGGCTCTTAGCAGTGTGAATGCGGCCTAAAAAGCTATCTCTACAAAAGAAAACCCCCTGCCTCTGAAGCCTCTGACGGAAACTATATTGTATTATGCTTATAGGGCAGTGATTTCCCTCGGCAAAAGAACAGTTCCAGCATCACTGCCCTTGACCAAGTATCATCCCTTAACTTACACACATAATTTCTACAGATGGGGAATGGCTACTTTCCGTCGCAGAAAGTTAATTTGCTTCATAACAGATTTTGTATACGTCATAACTCATACATTTTTACTATACTTATAAAGTATAGTATACTAATACGATACTTATAAATTTCTAATCAAACTATTTTGGGAAACAGTTTTTAAGACAATTCCATCCCAAATTGATGTTTCAGCTTTGCTGCTGGCATATTTAATCACATGTTGCATTCTTACATCTCTTGGGGACTCCAGAGGTCTCCACTAGAATGTCCAATTCTTTCCACCTGCAGAAGCCATTGCAGTAGCAAATGGTGGTGTCAGGCTCCTGAATGGAGTCTCATGTTGTAGAATAAATAAACTGAAACTGTATCTGTAATTGCTTTTGCCTAGTTGGAAGGGGATACAGATCACCTTGGGAAACTATAGCCTTGGCATTTCCAAGAACAGAAACATCAGTTCTGGATGGGGTTGTCTTATTGTGTTTACTTATGTTTAATAAGTAATGTGTGATCATTTTTTTGTTTTGTTTAGCCAAAACCAGCAGCATCCCCCTCCGTACCAGCTCCAGCACCAACCCAGCCTGCTAGCACTGCTACTGCTGCCCCTTCATCACCACCCCAGACATATACACCGATTTCTCGAACCAATGCTCCTGGGTCTCTTCCATTCCCTTTACCTAACATCCCTATACCTAGTCTAGTTACTACTGAGCCCCAGACAACCACAGCTAGTAGAGAAGAGAAACCTGAAGAGAAGACAGAGAGTCCTGAGGAGACGGTGAGCCCTTCATCAACGGAGGGCAGGTACATGACTTTCATGAAAACATTTGTACATGTTTCCGTTCACTTGGTTTTTAGGAATAGCCGCTTTTAAATAGATTATGTGCTTTACTCACATTATGTATCGTGTATCACTTTGAAGCTGATATACTTAGGTGCCTGCAAATCTATGTTCACATACTCTGTAGCGCTCCTCAAGGCCAAAAGGTCCAGATCTCTGATATCCGAATATCAACTTTAGTTTTTAAGGTTTCATTTGGCCTTACGTGTTGGTCACTGAAGCTGCCCGTCCTTGATGTAGGCCAATAGTGATATACAGGATAACATAGGGCCAGGCACAACTTCAGGAACTGGTCATATTAGAGCTATCTAAGCTTTGGGGCTCCCAGGGAACCCTACAGGGTATCTTCTTGTGCCTTATTTACCCATCTTCCTAAGGTTTAGGTCTTAAATGATCACGGGTTCACTTTAAAAGTGCAGGCAAGAAGAAGAGGAAACCCTGAACTCTGTTGTAGGCACTCACAGCATTGAAGCATTTCTTCCAATGCATGGCCCTAACTTTAGTTACTAGTACTTTATTCCATAATTTGTTCCACTTACTCTTTTATGTTTGCATTGAAAATAACTGCCTACATGTTAGGGTTTTCCATACAGTTACATTGCTTATAGTGTGCAATGCACAGACTCCTCCGTTTTCACTTGCACCGTTGTAAATGTGTTACTAATATTAATAGACACATACATAAGTTACATATCTCGGACATATATGCACACTTGACTCCCTTTGGCTAAGATGTTATAAATCATAGGCAAGCAGTAGTGAATAAGCACTTCAGCCTTAGCTCAGCACACTGCTGCAGTTCCAGCTCATTTTAACATGGCAGCAGCTGCATTTAGAATTTGACTACACCAGTGTCAGTAAACTGCATTAAAAGAACTATAGCCAAACCTTTTATGGCTTAAGTTCTCTTCTCTTTTCTGGTCACAGGAGGACATTTGCTAATGTCCTCCTGTGACCCAAAACTCAGCATATAGCAGGGGAGCGATGACTGACGGTCACTATTCTCAGGGAGAAGATCGGGAACTTGATCAGCGGTATGTGATCGCTCCATTCTCAGTCTAAAGAGACATTGTGTGACAGCTGCAGAGTGTCGCATATCGGCTCTAACTATGAGGATGAGTGCATTTCATTCTCCTCAAAGTTCTCCTTTACTACTTTTTGACATTTGCCTGTACGAGGTCCTAGGCCTATTCAGTATGTAAAAAGGACAGAAATTCAAAGCTTCTCGTGTCCTAAGTGTTTTTTTATCCTACAGTGTACCCAGTGACTCTACTCGACCATCTCTTTTTGAAGATGCAACAAGCGCACTTGGTAAATGTTTTATCTTGTTTATTATTTTTTTTTGTCAAGCTATAGGCTAATGGGCTAGTAGGGCCATCATCTAGACTGACGACCATCTTGTTCTGATATAACAGTTGAAATCTGGGAATACAGCTAGGTTCAATTTATAGTATGCGTTAGGGATGCACCGATACCAAGTACCGTACTTTGTACAAGTACAGATACTTTTCCAGCTCCAGGACTAGACTGGAGAAAAATTCAAAAGTTAGGAGGCAGCTGTCATTTGTAAGGAGCACACGGAGCTCCTGGGATTTGTACATCTCTGTTTTAATGTGACTTTTTTTTTATAAATATAAATAAAGGTATGCACCGATACCAGTTTTGTAAGTCCAAGTACTGATACTTGTCCAAGTACTGATACTTGTCCAAGTACTGATACTTGTCCAAGTACTGATACATGTCCAAGTACTGATACATGTCCAAGTACTGATACATGTCCAAGTACTGATACATGTCCAAGTACTGATACATTTGTGTTTAGTGTCATGTGACAGTTTTCCTAAAACAATACAGACTAATGATTCCAGGACAGTGGTGTAGTGCCAAAGCCAGGTCCCGGCTGCAACCCTGGTAGTTCTCATGAAAATGCCAAGTATCGGTGCATCCCTAGTATGCGTGCAGGAGTTTTGGAAGGTATGGAAATCTTCCATGTTTGGTCAAAAGCAGAAGACTAAGGTAATAAAGTAGTATCCCTTTTACTTCCTGTGACCTAAACGGAAAACAAAAGCCCCCATGTAAAGCAGCTAGGTATATACTGGTAGATTTTCTTGTCAGAACATTTGATAATGCCTTCAGAGACTTAACAAATGTTGTTTATAAGTTAGAATGATTTTATAGTATAGTAATGAAGTTTATCAAACCACATTCACTGTTGTAATAAAGTTTGTTTGAGAATAACGTTTTTAGCCTGCTCCTTTGGTTTTTTTTTTTGGTTTTTTTGTAACTACGGTATTTTCAGGATTACCAGGAGAAAATAAATGGTGATTGAAAGAAAGGCTAATGCAGCTGCCTCATTTAAGGACTGTAGTATATTAAAATGTTGTTTTTGGGGGTTAGATATGTGTTAGTTTTATATAATCTCACTACAATTTTCCCAATTCTTATCTTTTTGTTCTTTGATGTGGGGTGTTGGGTATGTACTTTGTATATACTATGCATAATTTCTCTGTTTTCTATTCAGTAACCGGTCAGTCCTATGAAAATATGGTAACAGAAATTATGTCTATGGGCTATGAACGGGAGCAAGTGATTGCTGCTCTTAGAGCCAGCTTTAACAATCCTGACAGGGCTGTGGAGTATCTCCTCATGGTAAGCATATTTCTTCTAATTCCTATTTTATCTAGGTGTACTGTTTATTAGGGATTGCCAGTATGCATTTTTTAAGGCTATGTCCTTCCTATACTATTACTACCCAGAATAAGCAAAAAAAAGGAAGAAAATAAAATTGTAAACATACTTCAGGGTGCAATTCATAATTTTTCAGCTAAACAGAAGTGCAGGGCTCTGCAGGGCTCTAGCTGCTTCAGGCTCCCTTTAGCTGCAATTTGTGCATTACTGCGCATTCAGTAGTTGCATCCATACTTTTGTAACATGCTACCCATACGTCAGTAGATCTTTACGCAGCCTTTTAGTGTGTGGGTGAGATTGGCATACAATGTTAGATTAACTCCATTACAAAGACTAGAGGCCACCACCTAAAGTTGGTGGAAAAATTCAAGCACAAGGGGCGAAGGGGGTTCTTCACAGTTAGAGCGGTTAGGGTCTGGAACTCACTGCCATCGGCAGTGATTGCAGTGATTTCAGCTAAGAGTGTAGAATTGTTCAAGAAACTTTTGGACGATTTCCTGAGGGACCGTAATATTCAGGGATACAAGTATTCCTAAGAATGAGATGATGCGTGGACCTATATGGGTTGGACTTGATGGACGTATGTCTTTATTCAACCCCAAATACTATGTAACTGTAATGCAGAGTAATGAGATGTGCACCGAAACATATTTTTGGGCACGGTTAGTGGAGGGGGTACATATCACTTCCACTACAAAACTTTTATTAAAGGCATTAAATTGGCATGACAGCCAGACATTTAGTGACAAGCCTTCATTAAATGGATCTGAATGGCGGTACTTACCTGTGAGGTTTTCCTTGCTGAATATACCACCTATTTATAGTAAATTTTGTCTGCCTACATTATTTTAGAAGTCCAGTCTAATAGCAGGTTTACAAGGTGTCTATTACCATAAACAGGAAACGCATTTGTAAATGAGAGCTCTGCAGTAGCTAGTGGCAGTGCTGTCACTGGGTAGTGAAACAGTTGACAGGGCGTATCTGTAATCTAATGAATAGGAAGATGGAACTAAGCTGCGGAGACACGTTAAACGCCACGTGCTCGGGCCCAGGAGTATGTGATGGCAAGGGTTAATTTGCCAAACAACCTCAGTGCATCATCGGTCTATCTTCCAACCTCGGTCTATCTTCCAACCTCACTAATCTCTCTATGCCTATAGTATGAGTGATATAAAAATAAACGGGATTACTCAAGGTTAACGATTTGGATAAATAAGGGATACTTATGTTAAGATCACATATCAATACTCCCCTAGAGTGTACATATGTTAACTTCACATATGACCAGTGCTTTAGTGTGCCAGTATAATATCTTCACCACATATGAGTAGTCCTTTAGTGTGCCAGTATAATAACTTCCACATATGAGTAATGCTGCAGTGCTAATGAAAAGTCCAGGCCGTCTACATAGAGGGGTATACTTGCTGTTAGCTATCCAGAGTAGGTCTTGGGCTTTTGTTTTGGGGCACGCTAGAGCGGAGTCCCCTGCGAGGTCAAAGACGTGAGTGGCAACACTCTGCTAAGGATCCTCCTTCATTAATTCTTGGAGCGTAGAAGTAGGTGGTGGCTGTCTGGCGTCCGCATCGGTTGCTGTAACGCCAGACAAATGCGAGGTTGCGGCTTATGACGTTGGTGGCCCGGGGGCGGAGCCTCCACTCTAGTCCGCGACTCGGAATGGCGACGCCCCCGGGAACCATTACAGTATCTGAAGTAGCCCCCACCTGCTGTCAAAGTGCTCCTTAGAGCCTCAAGGCACATAAAAGTGATCATTTTGCTGTCAGACCAATGCATATGACCCCTTACATGGTTTCCCAGGTAATTGGAAGGTGATTACGTCTTATCAGAAAGTTTAGGTTTTCCCTTTGTTCTCGGTTTGTAAAGTTCTTTATATCTTTCATTCATTGGGGTTATAGAAAAGTCATATGAAGGGGACTAGGGGCCATATGGGCATTTGTTAATCCTGTGTGGAAATCATAGGGAGTAATTAAGGAGGAGAGATGAGCAAAGGGTAGAGAAAGAGAGGACAATACAAAAAAGGGGGCAAGGTTATCACTACATTGTCATCCTGGTCCCATATAATTTCTATTTGTCTGAAATAGATCCAGCCTGTTAGAAGGCTTATACTTCTGGTTAGATGAATCGTTTACACCCAGGGGATTGATGGATCCAACGCAGTTGTAAGCGATTGTTGGGAACAGGAAGAATATAGACTTCACTTAGTCATCAACCCAAAAAAGCATGTATACATGCTTGTTCCAGGTCAACATCTCGCCAAGTGATGAAGGCAGCATGAGGATGACATTTCTCTGATAGGTTCTTCTGTTAGAACAGTGCTTTCTTGCCATTCAGCCGTCAACTGAAGTTGTATATTCTTGAGGCAATTTTGCTGTGCAGGTCAGAATCTTGTGGCTGACTACACATAACAAGGGTAATATAATGAGGCTATCATTTTTTTTTTTTTAGGTAATTAGTGACTTAATTTCTAGGGAAGCGTAATCCTATCCCTTCAAAAGAAATGGCTATAAAAGCAGTATTTTCTGCATTTCAGAATGTATGTAGTATCTTTAATAATGGAAAACGATTCTGTGACTAGGATACTTTGTAAAGCAACTTTCTTTTTGTTTTAAAGGGAATCCCAGGGGACAGAGAAGATCAAGCAGGTGCTGATCCTCCCCAAGCAGTCAGTGATCCTACCCCACCGCTGCCGGCAGTAGCTGGAGCAGCTGCTACAGCTACGGCTACTGCTACGGCTACTGCAACTGCAACTACAACTACACCCTCTACACCTTCTGGAGGTAAATATTACCCCATCTATGTGACTGGTAAAATGATGCTACCTTGAACTGTGTACACAGTTAAGTTGACATTTTTTTGGACAAAAGTGTAAGTGGCAAATAGTGACTGTGATATGTTGGATGTAACTTAAACCCGATTATTGAAGAAAATTTGGAAGTGCTGGCACAATTTTGATTATCTCAAGATGTCTTTTTGTCCTAGCTTAATGCATAAAAACAAACACTTGACTTAGCCATACATTTGGGTTTAGCCTATAGAGAATAATGGGTAAGGAGCACACGGGCATCTATTGCATGAGTTCACTTTGAAACAATAGTGATTTGGAGAAGCTTTTCGAATATGTCCAATTGTTTAATCTAACGGTTGACACTCAATGAAAACAACATATTTATGAGAATAGCCTGAATCAGACAACTTTCAACGTATCTTTTTAAAGTGAACATGACGCGGCCTAAGAGGTTTGTAAGGTAGCAGCAGTGCTGGAGGGAAGGCAAGTAACTGTCTTAGCTTTGTAGACAATCGCTGCAAAGCCCCCTTAGATCTTAGGCCAAGGCTGTACTTTGAGCCCTGACATCTGCCCAAATTACCAAGCCTTTTCCTTCTGTCAAATACCAAGGCTTTTAAGGTTCTGGTATTTGCTAGTTTAATGATAGGATGGAAGTGGGAAGGGTTGAGGTCCCATTTACAGCTTGGGCCTTAGATCTAAGAAGGTGAGACAGAGATCAGTTTGAAGACACCACACAGCTGCCTGCAATTCAGTACTGTTGAAAGTGGGCCATGTTGGGTTTACTTTAAACTGCAAAGAGAGCAGTGACAGCAAACCATTTTATTTTTCAGCTTAAAAGGTGACACATGTATTTTTCATTTATTTTATTTCTAGGAAATCCCCTTGATTTTTTACAGAATCAGCCTCAGTTTCAGCAGATGAGACAGATTATTCAACAGAATCCTTCTCTGTTGCCAGCACTTCTGCAACAAATTGGGAGGGAAAATCCCTCATTACTGCAGGTAAATCCGTTCTACGTCCTGGAAAAATCATATCGTAGTAGTAGACTAGAGATGTCGAAGCTTTACTTAGTAACCTCTTAACACTATCTGCCCTTATGGTGACAGTAATGCTAAAGTACAGGAATCTTTTGAAGGTCCTGCAAGTACTGATTCTTGTATACCTCTTTAGTATTGCTCATTATGTAAATAAGAGTAGCTTCTCTGCAGGTTCAAATGAAGCCCATTCTTCTTATGCTATGCCCTATCATTTAGCTGTCAAATGCCAGAGTCAACACTGCCCATGGAAGCACTGGTATTACCTTGTGGACTTTTAGGTAAATGTCCTTACATCAGCTTGGCTAATGTTAAGAAGATAGGGCGGAGCCTAAAGCTAGAGTACTCGTATAGTGTGCCGGATGTATGTGTATAGAAATAGTAAGTACTAGTATAGCGTGCCTGTTGATTGTGTTATGATCCGAAGGGGTATACATTTAGGTGATTCATGAATTGGAAGAGATTCAGGTAGGCATGTTTTTTTTTAGCTTGGAGTGAAACAAGTGCTTCTCAAGTTTTGTTGTTTAATAAACCATATGATCCAAAATACACTTTAGGTCTAGTCATTGTTAACATGCATCAAGATTTCTCAAGGTAGCTGCACATACCTTTTCCTTCTTTCCATGCAGTTGTCCGATTTTAACAGTTTTTTTTTTTTTTTGTATTTTGAATAGAAAAGGGTTAGATATGCATGTCTGGCTTTTTTTTTTGCTGTATTTGCCTATTTTGGAGACATGTCGTCTTTCCTCTCTTGGGCCAGGATATTAGTAGTAAATCTTTCCATAGGAGGGCATGAGCAGAAACACATTATGCTTCAATCAGAAATTAGTGTTAAAGGCTTTATTGCTTTCTGTGCCTTTTATATCCTAGTGACAACTGCACCTCCCATTTTTTGCATGGGTCTCACAGGGACATCAGTGAGGTAATGTCTCCCCAGAGGGGTCAAAGAAAGACATTCCTGACAAGTTTTTTTACATAGTTACATAGTATTTGAGGTTGAATAAATACATAAGTCCAACCTATTACGTGTGTGCACTGAGCAGGTGTGTGCGTGTATGAGTCCATGTGTGATTTTGCTCTTAAGAGTACTTGTACCACTAAATGTTATGGTCTCCAAGGTAATTGTCCAGGAGTTTCTTGAACGATTCCACACTCTTAGCTAAAATCACTTCCTGCGGCAGCGTGTTCCAGACCCTAACCGCTTTAACTGTGAAGAACCACAAGTTTTAACTCCTATAAAAATAAAGTGATTTGTATTTTCATGATTATTTTTCTTCATATTTTAGCACTTGTAATAGCTTCATACAAATACTGTTTTTTTTTAAGTGTTGTTTTCCCAGATTCTTACCTCCTTTTTTATGGGATAGGTTTTGTTTTTATTATATTTTGGTAATGCTATTTACATATCTGTTAATCTTTTTTTCTTACATTTATAACAGCAAATTAGTCAACACCAGGAACAGTTCATCCAGATGTTAAATGATCCTATCCCAGAATCAGGAAGTCAGGGAGGAGGAAGGGGAGTTGCAGCTGAGGCTGGAAGTGGTCATATGAACTATATTCAAGTGACACCTCAGGAAAAGGAAGCCATTGAAAGGGTATGTACTTGTTAACATGCACACATGGGGTCTCTGCACTTGACAGTTAAATGGAATCCAAAGTGTTTTTTGAAGATCTTATTTTTTTTTTGATCAGGTAAGTATGAAAAATCGCATAAGTGTGTATCCTGGCACCTACATGGTAGTCTTTATGTACTTGGCTGTATGTACAGGTCTAACAGAACTCAGTTGCTCTATACACTTTGGAGTGACCACGGTGAGGTGGGGGAGTTTACACTTTAACTACCTCCGGGCCGGCCGTAGTAAAAAAACGGCCGGCCAGGAGAGTACAGGTTTTTTTACACCGTTGCTGCATATTGTGATATATCAGGAATGTATGCAGACAAATGAACTAACAAGTCTGCTTTAGTTGGTGGATAAAAAGTCTGCCATAAAGCATTTTCATTGACTAGAAAGTCCAACATGGTTTTCAGTGTCATGAATGCACTCTTGCAATAAATGATTATTTGTAAAATGATAATTTGTGTAATTAAAACAAATACATCTACAAGACTTTATAAGCTTGTAAACACTCAAAACACATTGAGGGGAATGTATCAAAAACTGGAGCAGCTGTGCATGACAACCAATCAGCATCTCTTTCATTTTCAGACCTTAACTGAACAAACTGAAGAGAGAAGCTGATTGGTTGCCCTGGGCAACTGCTCTAGATTTTGTCTGCTCCCATTTTGATAAATTCCCCTCGTTGTTTGACTGTAGGTCCATTTAAAATTTATATTGTGGGCTTGGCAACGTAATGGTTGCTAGAGCCGCAAAAAAGTAGTGCATTAAAGATTACCTAGTCGGGTCTCTAAACAAATCAAGAAACCAGTTCTCTGCAATAGAAGAGTTGGTATGCTCACCTCTCAGATGGCCCATGTCTCCTTCCTTCCCTCTGTTCCAGTGCATCAGTCTTTTGAGCATTCAACTCTTCCAAGAATATCAGATATCTGTGTCTTTCACCACGTGCTGTAATTCCATCTTCTGTCCCCTACATCACTCGTGTTCTGTACAACAGGGGAACAGGCATCTGACAATCTTGGAAGTGTCAAATGCTGAGGCTGTAGAACTGGTGTAAACTATCCCCTTATTGCAGTTTTGATTTGTTTAGAGACCGGATATGGTCTCATTATTGTAGCACTTGTTTAGGTATGTAGAAGGTACATTGAACACATTTCATTTTAAGCAACACTCATACATTTGTGGTTTGATGAAAAGCTCTTCTAGGGGTTTTACAAAGGTACTTTTATACTTTCAGGTTTTGGGTAGGTGTAGTCTGACAAGCTGAGTTAGTTGTCAGTCATTTAAGAATGTCCCATTGACAAAGCAAAACATCCTCTTAATGGCCTTATTGGAGGCAGGCTTTTTCAATGGGGGCACTAAATTCCCTACTTTAAAAACTTTTGTATAGGATCTAGTGTTGATTGACCATATATATGCAGGATAAAGGGTATACAAGGTTCATGCCTATATGGCACAATCCCTCTCTTCAGGAACTTTAACTAAAATGATTTGAAAAGTGGGCCACCGGGGGCCTGCAATACCTACACCAAGTTTATGAGGGTACAACAATGAAAAGAGAACTATGGGGTAAGTGTTTTCCCCCATAGTTTTCTTAAGAGTCATGGGAGGACATATACTAGCGTCCTCCCGTGACCCAAAGCTCAGTATATCGCGAGCTACAGCACGCGGTATACTGAGGCAGCTGGGACGGATCCTGACATTACGGTCGAGAGACACCCAGCTGCGTGAGTGACAGCTGGCTCTGCCTATCTAGAGGCAGAGCCAGCTGTACCCACCCCCTCCCCCATCCGTTCCTCCAGTCAGCCCTGGAGGATCGGGGAGGGGGGGGAATCCCTGCAGGGACTGACAGTCACTGCTCTGCAGGATGATCGAGAAGTGAGCGAGCAACGGTATGTGTTCGCTCACTTCCCGATCTATTGAGTCGACGTGTGACAGTTTCATTGTCACACGTCTCTTTGAAATATGAGGATGAGTGATTTTCACTCGCCTCATAGTTCTCCTTTTTTAAATCCTTTCTAGATTTACAAAGGCAATTAGCATTACCGAAGCAATCTCCTTTTTTTTCAATATTTACAACTGCGCCATGCATTGCAGGCACAGAATTGTGTTTCGGATTTAATGCATTTTACATCCCCTTTATTGCATATAATAACTCAAACCACTGGAAACAAACTAATTGCAAAAGTGCTCTCTTTGCTGCTACGGAGTAGTAGACCTAGTACGGAATCTATAGGCCAGAAGGGATATCTCAAGACATAGGGGATATAACAGGAGATTGCTGGAATCAAGCAATGGAGATGGTTCCTAAATGCTTCCTTCGACACAGATTGACACAACTATTTATATTACATTGTGTGTATTGTACACCAAAACAATGATATCAATGGGGACGTAGACAAAATCCTTCATGTGATAGAGGTGGGCAATCAGATGGAAAGCTTATATGTTTAATGTGGCGCTTTCCTAAGCTTTCTAGGTACTGGGAAAGTATAGTTCAAGCTATAAATAGAATATTCTATCGGCACTGGTATCTGAAAAGTATCGGTGCATCCCTAGGTTTTTATGTTTGTTTAAGATGTGGTTGAATGTAATAGTTTTGAGTTGTATGTTTTTCTTCATCTATTTTGTTTTGTGATTGCATATGTTAATAAAATAGAAGCTAATACAAATTTGGGAGCGGAAAACAAAATGTGCTGCCTAATGAGTAGAAACCAAGCAGAAGGAAACATGGGAACTCTGATGCTGAATTGTAGCATCCTTCCATAGGTTTCTTTTTCAGAATCTGAAGCTTTCATTTTCAGTTGCTTTTGCTCATTTGTCATAAGTTGGGTATGCTGTCGTGTACAGGAGGTAACTGAGTGCAAGATTTGAAAACGCACTACTAAATGTACATTTTAATATCTCTTTCCTATCATATACAATGTGGTAACCATGCTTTTTTCCTTTTTTATTTTGCAGCTAAAAGCACTAGGATTTCCTGAGGGACTGGTGATACAGGCTTATTTTGCATGCGAGAAGAATGAAAACCTGGCTGCCAATTTCCTTCTACAGCAGAACTTTGATGATGATTGAAAAAAAGACTATTTTTTATCTAACTTCACACCAGTGCATTACACTAACTTTGCTTACTGGATTTACTGGGATGATTTGGGCTCATATCCACAATATTTGGTGTACAATAGTCAAGGGGGGTGGGTGGGTTAGGGGAAATATTGGAAAAGCTAGGACATAAATCTGCTATAATTGAGCAGTTGCAGCAATCGGCGTGTGTTGTGGAAAAGATTATTAAAGTCAAAAATTTGAAAATATCGCTTCTGCAAGCATTTTTCCCTTCTGAATACCATCTGCTAATTTACATATTTTATTTTTTCACTAGTCTATTTAGATCCAGAAATTTAGTGTAATGCCCTGCCTCTTGTTTTCTTTCTAACATATACCTTGGTATTGGAAAAAAACTAAATCTGGTGCTATTGGAGGTATTTGTAATTCACAGTAGCACCAGCTTGTGACCTTGTACGACTTTAGGGCTTTAAGGAAGATTTATGAAATGTAAATGCCAAACTAAAGATAGGTGATTATTACACCTTTTGTACATGTCAAATGCTGTGAAAATGGGTTCAGAAGCTCTTTCTTCCAATAAATAATCTTTACTGATATTTAAGTAAATCCCTGATCATTGGGTGTGAAGTAGCCACTTTCTGTTCTGGCTGACAAAACAGTATATATATATATATATATATATTATTTTTTTTCTTGCCGTTAATTGAAATGGATAGCTTTCTAATTGCTCATTCTCTTCAATTTTTACATTGCAGTAAAGGTTTTAAAACAACTGTTGCATGTTTTTTTGGTTTTGATGGAGCCCACTTGCTGTGTTTTAAGTAACATTTTTTCAGTGATTACTTAATTTCCATGTCTGATGAAATTGTGCAACCTCTTCTGGCTGTCAGCTCATTTACCCTGTTATTCTCCTAAATGAACACTTATGCCAACTCAACCCATATCCATACAAGCTGCTTGATGTGATAACTGGGAGAAGGGTTTTGCACTGTTTTTCTTTCATCCCCCGTAGCAAAATATTCAGTAAGAGTTATTCTGCTATAAAGCTGGCATGACAGAGCTTGAGAACACATCCTCTGGGGTTTTTTTTTTGTTTTTTTAAGAAGGCATGGCATATAATTGAACTGTTAGGACTATTGTGTATGTACCACTTATATACTTTGGATGAATGGACAGATGGACAATCGGCAAAAAGTAAAATACCCAAAAAAATTATGCACAACATTAAAAGTTCTCCTTGTACAGTGTGTGGTTAAAACTTATTTGCTGTTCTACCTGATTGTTGTGTGCTTGGTATGATGAAATGGGCTGATGCCTGTCAAAATAAGAGATTGATATTGACAGAGCTAGACAAATGGCTACTTTTTGATGTGAAGTTTTTTTTTAATACTTTAGAAATCTTCACACACCAGTCCTATAATGGAGACCTATATATAGCCTTTTGACCAGAGCATTTCTGTTAATTGACTTGTGCATAAGAGAAAAGCATTCCAAAATGTTAAAATCTGTAAAGACCCATGTACATCAGTGCAGTAACGTGTGTTAATGCACTGTGAATTAACCAGCTGTTGTAAGTATGGGTCAACATTGACTGTTAGGCTATTTTCTCTTCTGGTTAGATGTTTATACATGCACTGGCCCCTTTATTAGGTACACATTGCTAGTACCAGGTTGGACCCCATTTTGTCTTCAGAACTGCCTTATTTTTTTGTGGCATAGCTTCAACAAGGTGCTGGAAACATTCCTTAGAGAGTTTGGTCCATCTTGACATGATCGCATCATACAGTTGCTGTAGATTTGTAGGTTGCACATTCATGATGGGAATCTCCTGTTTCACCACATCCCAAAGGTGCTCTATTGTGTTGAGATCTGGTAACTGGAGGCCATTGGTGTACAGTGAACTCATAATCCTGTTCAAGAAACCAGTCTGAGATGATTATAGCTTTGTGACATGGCACATTATCCCGCTGGAAGTAGCTGTCAGAAGATGGATACACTGGTCATAACATAATGGTCAGCAACAATACTCTGGTAGGCTGTGACATTGAAACAATGCTCATTTGGTACTAAGAGAAAACCTGACGAGAATCGTACTATTCTCAGCGGGTTAGAGGCCTGCTTGTTCGACAACTGCTGAACGGGCCGTTGTGCGCACACCACACTGCACGTTCAGCTTTGCAGTCATCGGAAGCCCGCCCCACAGCGGGGCGGGCTTGCGATGATCGCAAGTACAATCTGCCTGTCCATAGCAACCTAGGGGGAGGCTGCTATGGACTGTCTGAGATGGCTAGGCCTGAAGCCTAGGGACTAGCCATGTGGTTTCACTGAGGCCTTTACACAGATTGCCATGTCTGACTTAAAGGTCCTAGTCTGTGAATGGCAGAATTTACTGTGTTATACTGATGCAGTCTACTTAAGCCTGGATGGTCATCAATAGGAGATTGTCCTATTGAGGCCCATCCAATGGATCCATATACCCTGATCTATGCATTTCCTCCACAAACATTTACCTTGTCTGCTTTGTAGGTTGGAGGCTGGGATCATTCCATTCTCTCCAGTTTCTTTTAAATAAATAAATGATCAACTCTTTAATTGACAGACTGGGCAGCTATGGGAACAATTGTAAAATGCTTTAGCAAAGGTTACATACAGCATGTTTTTTTCTATCATATACATCATAATTGGACCCTTAAAAGCTCTTCAAATAACTTAGCAACAAAAAAACATAGCACAATGGGGGAAATTTACGCATTTGCAACAAAATGTTTAGGCACAAAGACCAAAATATGCTAACTAACTGCAGAGTTTTATTTCTGTTATACGTCTTTTTTAAGTGTTCTTGCGACATATGAATGTGTTTTGGGACATTTTGCATAATGTTTCAACCATATAGCACTGGTGTCCTTAGTTCAAATGTCAGTCAGGACATTATCTGCATGGAGTTTGCATGTTCTTCCTGTGCTTGCATGGTTTTCCTCCAGGTACTCTATTTTCATCCTACGCTCCAAAGACATGCTGGTAGGTTAAATGGCTCCTGTCTAAATTGCCCTTAGTATGTGTGTGCATGTGACATGGGGACCTTAGATTGTAAGCTCTTTGAGTGCAGGGACTGCTGTCAACATGCAGCATGTAAAGCGCTGCGTAAATTGGTGGTGCAATAGAAATGCCTGTAATAAATAATAATAGGCCCACTTTACAGTTGTTCTTTGGGATCAGCAAATGTTGTGTAAATGCAAAAGGCATGTGTATTCTTATATGAATCTTTGTGTGATTTTATCTATTTCGTCCAGATTTGTGCAGTAATCCACTGTAAGATTTTTTTTCCAGTGACGTCACTGGTTGCCAGGAGCTGGGAGGGATGCCTGAGAGTACCAGACCTAGGCGGGGAGATGATGCAGAGGCCCCGCAGGTTAGTATATACCACCAGCACCCCAGTGAAAAGGCTAGGGACAACCCTGCATGCAGCTTCCATACTCTCTCAGTACAGGCTTACTTGAAGGCCATTTTCCCTTTAAGAATGAAGCCAATCTTTAAAGCTGCAATCCAGGAAACTATCAGTATTCCCTCGCTGAGTATTACAACCAGTATTTAGGATGAAAAGTGACAGAATATATCCGAAGGCAGCATATCAAAAAGACCAATGCTGCATGAAAAAAACAAACAAACCCTATGAGCTTGAAATGTTGTCCAATTCTGTACCATAGCTTATGTCTTTACAGCTATCATATTAGAAACACCAGCTTGGCATAAGAACACTTACCAATAAGCTAAAACATTTGTGCTGGCTCCCACTTATTTTCTAGTTTCCTATAAATATGGAACACATGTTGCTGCATGTTTGTAATTTGGAGTCTCCATGGGAACTATTTTTGATGGTATCAGTTCAGATAGATGATTATTTCCCAGTTGGGATTAATGAGGATATTGTTTGTTTTCATGATTCTTAATACTAAAAGTGAGGGCAGCCACTTAGCATATGGTGGCTGAATCCAATCCAACTTCTGTGGAACAAAGAAAAAGAGGATTCCTTCATCGCCATTATCATTTTCCTAATTTAAAGAGGAAAATGTGTCAAGTAATACAGAACCATATTAGCTTTGGCTCAGGAAATATGGCAAATTGCCCATGGGATAACATTAAGTCAAAGCACATGGAAAAGATAAAGAATAATGTATGTGGAGCAATAAACAGGATTGTATTTCCAGCCATGGTTTACAACCTCCTGAACACAGCCTGGAAGCATTGAGCTGATACCTGACAGTGGAATAGGACTGGATAGGTTTTATTAACATGCTCCAAATATTTGATGAAGGACAAAAGAGAAGTTTAGCCAAATCCAAATTAACCAGTTGACATCCGCGGTGTTAAACCCCCTTCCCATCCAGGCCATTTTTCAGTATTCAGCGCTGCGGTACTTTGACTGACATTTATTCCGTCATGCAGCGCTGTACTGAAATGAATTTTATACCCTTTTTTGGGGACAGATAGAGCTTTCTTTTGGTGGTATTTATTCACCACTGGGGGTTTTATTTTTTTACTATATTAAGGAAAAATTACCGAAATTTAAAAAAAAAAAACAGTTTCCCCTATATTAAATGATAAAACATTTATTATTACCCAATTTTTTGGTAAAATATAAAAGATGGGGTCACGTCGGGTAAAAAGACACTAAACATGTCAAGCCTTAAAATTGCGTGCGCGCAAGGTTAATTTCTTGCTTTGGCAAACAGATGTTAGAGTAGACTTAGCATCAGCTATCTTTTTTCTTGCTGAATGCATGCTAAGTAATGTGTAAGTTTAACACTTCCAGCTATTTATTACCGTTCATAAAAACACAACACACTCATCAACAATACCTTCATCTGCTTTTTTTTTCTCTAGAAGGTTGATGCCATGTTTGTTCAAACATTATCAAGACTCAGCCACTACTTCCTGAACTGAGATGCTGGTTCAGAGGTGACACAATCATGTAAATCATGGTGCCTGTGCATTTCCTGGCTGTGTTTACGATGTCTGACACAGATCAACATCTGCTGCAGCTTCTCACCTGGTAACTTGTTACAAAGTTACAGTGTTTTAGTCTGACTGATCCACGGGGGAGGAAATGCTTCCTTCTGGCTACAGCAAAATTATGACATCAACCCAGCCTATGCAAAGTCTTTTGAGTGGAGTTCAAGAGCTGTTTTTTTAATTTAAAAGATAGAACTTTCTTTTCTTTTTAGATTATACTGTTGCTATGTAGTGTGCATGGAATATGTCAGGAACCTATTCATGCTACATTGTAGGTAGGTCCACTTTAAACATACATGTATACACCTTGTAGAATAATGTATTATGTGCATAACATACTTAAAACATTCACAATAGAAAGCAAAGTGTCCGCACTCTGAATTTCACTGGAATATTTTATTGCAGATCAAACAACGTCACTGGTGTCCCGCCCCAAGGTCCGTCCAGACTGACACGTTTCACCCAAACGATGAGCTGAATTATGGGTGTAATCGTAGCTACGATCAAGCCCATTAATGGTGAAACATATGAGAGAAGGTGGACCCTGGGTGGGACACCAGTGATGATGTAATCTACAACTATACCAGCAGAATTTGATTTGAAGTGTGGCTAGCTTTCTCTTGTTTCTTGTTCTTTTGTTATGATTGCAATTTGTTAGCAGATCTACACCAACTTTATGAAATGGGATAGAGCAATATTTTTACTAGAAAATATTTCATCAAAAAACATGCTCTTTACAAACTCTTAGTGATGGAAAACGATAAAGAATTAATAGGCGGGCAACACATTTACATGTACTTAACTGATAGACATAATAAAACATAAAAAAGGCGTGCTGCACCAATAAAAGATGATTAACATACTTGTGCATACTTCACTTCATTTTGCTTTATACAAATGCTTGTAAGGACACAATGCCACAATTTAGAAAGTGGATGCGAGTCATACAGCAATATAAATAATTTTCCTAAATAATTAGTATATTTTTTACTTGATATGTAAATAATGACTAAAAGACTTTTGAAAGGAAAGAGTGACAAAGGCCTTTGGTTGCAAACAAGACACTGCCTAACTGGGAGAGTTACTGCCCTGGGGATGCTTAGATGCCTGAACATTTGAATACCCTGTAATGTCCATGGGTAGCCTTAGTCCTTCCAGTTAGGATGGTATCCATACCAAACACCTAATAATAACCATTACACCTCATTGAAAATGTTTACACTGTGAGAAAAAATATGTGTGACAAGCTTTATAGAGTCCCCTTGAGAGCTTGCCATCTGAACTTTCTAGAAAGTAAGAAGATAGGTTATCTCAATAATGGAATATCTAAAGGATGTACAAATCCAGCTACAGTAGGTAAATACTGTATAAAAAGCAACACCCTTTAAACTGGTTATGTAATCCTTCTATATTTATGTTATATTCCCATATTCCTTTACATGCAGTTATCAGAGTACTAATGGAATATTATGTATAGTCAGCCAGTTAAAATGATCATAAACTCAAATGTTTTTTTTTTTTTTATTAGTCACCCCTTTAAATAGACTACAACCATTGTAGGATATGTTTCATATTACATATGTAGGCCAGGAGAGATATAACCAGTGGGTCAGATGGTTATCAACCCAAATGACAAAAATGTAATCAAAGTGGACCTGAAATAAAAAAAAGAAAAGTAATTTGCTATCATATAGGGAACATCTTGAAATGTGTAATTGCGGTATCATGAAATATCCACCTTTTTGTCTTGAATTCTTTCTGAATAATAATAGTGTATTTCTGTGCCTACAGCCTCATAGCTGTACATCTGCAGTATGAGATCATTTAAGGCATTGCTGTCCCTGACTGCTAGTCTCACTACATATGGAGTGAGATTTAGTGATACCGCTACTGTGCAGCTCCTTGCTGAACCAAAAGCTATACCAGAAGACGTATAGTGCAATGATCTCCCTGCTTTTACTCAATGTATTCAGTGGATATGTACTTACTCTACCTTTCCTGCTGCTTTAGAATATTCCCCCACCAGTCATTAGGTCACCAGTTATCTGATCACCCTGATTGGCTACAGGAACCCCTCACCACAAAGGGAACTTGGGCTGAATGTTAATGGGTCCTTGGCCATTTACAGAGGTCCCGAACCACTTGCAGCGCTTGCCCTACCTAAAGATCATTGTTATAACTACTACTGCTGGAAGTTGTCCTTCTTTCTCATATCTTAAAGGAGAACTATGGGGTCAGGGCTTTTCCCCATAGTTGTCTTAAGGGTAACGGGAGGACACAAACTAGCATCTTCCCCTCACCCAAAGTTCAGTATACCGTGAGCTACAACTCGCGGTATACTGAGGCGCCGCAGCCGTGACGGATCACGACATTACTGTCTGGATCCACCCAGTTGCTGAGTGACAGCTGGCTCTGCCTATCTAAAGGCAGAGCCAGCTGTACCCGCCCCCTCCCCCATCCGTTCCGCCAGTCAGCGCTGGCAGATCGGACAGGGGAGGGAGGGAATCCCTGCAGGGAGCCGTGAGTGACAGTCACGGCTCTCTGCAGGGACAGGATCGAGAAGTAAGCGAGCGACGGTATGTGTTCGCTCACTTCCCGATCTATTGAGCCGACCTGTGACAGTTTCATTGCCACAGGTCGGCTAGAACTATGAGGTGAGTGATTTTCACTCGTCTCATAATTCTCCTTTTAAAGTTGGGAGGTATGCTATCGCCACTAGCATAGAAGAGCTCAAGGCAGCACAATCCAGATAGAGCTTATCAGCTTATATGCTTGACATAAATGAAGAAGCCTGAAACTTTGTGAGTGCTCAATCAGCTAGTCTCTGTTGCCATGATCATCTCTTTGTTTTATGACCCTAGCACCTGCTACCATATACTTTTAGAAACTAAAAGTATATTCTCTATAGGACCTCCAAGTGAAGTTCCAGGAAAATGTTTGTATGTTATAGTAATATTTAGGAATCTCCTCTCCTTCATGTTTGAGGTTCTGCTAGAACAGAGAACTGCAATATCACAAAAATGTAAAGGTTCTTCATTTGAACCATTATATATCCAATTGAACTCCAGTCCTTTAGGTCATGTAAGCAACAGTGATACAGGTGTCCAGCAATTGTTTACTTTGGAACTGTAGGTGGTAGGAGCCCTCCATGTTACTACACAGGAAGTCTCCGTCAAATATCGGATTTTAATTTTTCTCACAAATCCTCATAGAAATTTGTGGAAACATCAAACGTTGTGCTTTCAATTAATTATACCTTTGAAAATGACCTCCTCTTCAAGAAAACAACTATATACATATTTGGGTAGAACATTTATTACCAGGCTATTATTTTAGGGATTTTTTTAGATTTTGATTTGAAATCTGACTAACTTCAACAATTTTTGGGGGAAAGAATAGGGAAGAGTATAAGGAGAATTATGAGGTGAGTGCTTTGCACTCAGCCTCATAATCTGAGCCGACCTGTGACAATGAAACTGTCACTGGTCGGTTCAGTAGATCGGGAAGTGAGCGAACACATACCGGTGCTCGCTCACTTCTCGATCTATCCTCGCAGGTGAGCCGTGACAGGAGAGTGACTGGATTCCCCCCTCCCCTGTCCGATCCCCCAGCACTGACTGGCGGAACGGACGGGGGAGGGGGCGGGTACAGCTGGCTCTGCCTCTAGATAGGCAGAGCCAGCTGTCACTCACGTAGCTGGGCGGATCCAGACATAATTGTCGGGATCCATTTTAGCTGCGGTGTCTCAGTATACTGAGCTTTGGGTGACAGGAGGGCGCTAGTTTGTGTCCTCCCGTTACCCTTCGGAGAACTATGGGGAAAACCACTAAATTCATAGTTCTCCTTTAAGGTTCCTGTCAGGATATTCTCTCTGTCACCCCCTGTGAATATATTTCCCTCATTTCTTGTCACCGTGATGCTAGAGCAAAAAATGGGATGTGTGGTCCTCACTGAAACAAGAAAGCTCAAACAGCAGTATATGTCAGACTTTCTAACGCTTCCTCACCTACTAAAAACGGGATTTTATATTACTTCCTGTGCTGACATGAAGTCGGGGGAATCTTCCCAACAGGTTGTAGAGAAGAACTTGTCGCACTCCTTACTGGAAATCCCAATGATAGGGATGAGTACTGAAATGACTGCGGATGGCGCTGCTATCGCATGAGTTTAGTAGAGAAAAATGTCACCAGCACACCAAAATCTTTTTAGGATTATCAATTGTTCATTCTATTGAACAGATTGTCAGTTGAAAAACAAGTGCTTTTGGGACCTTGCAGGGTCCCTTCATCAGGCTCAACATCGATGATGTTGAGTCTGGTGAAGGGGCCCCGCAAGGTCCTGAAAGAGCTTGGTTTTCTGGTGACATTCTTCTTTACTGATCTTCCCAACAGGAACACAGATGGCAAGAGAGACCTGTCAGAGGCTTTAAAGGAGAACTATGACATGAGTGATTTCCACTCACCTCATAGTTCTAAGCCGACCTGTGACAATGAGACTGTCACAGGTCGGCTCAGTAGAACGGGAGGTGAGGGAACACATACCGGATTCCCTCACCTCTCGATCCTGTCACGGCTCTCTGCCGTGACAGGGGGAGGGGCTGCATTCCCCTCTCCCCGATCCGATCTGCCAGCGCTGACTGGCGGAACGGACGGGGGAGGGGGCGGGTACAGCTGGCTCTGCCTCTAGATAGGCAGAGCCAGCTGTCACTCACGCAGCTGGGCGGATCCCGTCAAAAGAGTCGTGATCCGTCCCGGCTGCGGCGTCTCAGTATACCGCGAGCTGTAGCTCGCGGTATACTGAGCTTAGGGTAACGGGAGGACGCTAGTTTGTGTCCTCCCGTTACCCTTTGGAGAACTATGGGGAAAAACACTGACCCCATAGTTCTCCTTTAACTCTCCCCCCTCTATCTGAAATGAAATCAAAACTTGTGACTGGAGTTTAGCTTTAAATATTTTAAAGTTCTTTTTATTAATGCTGTTATATTTATAATTAATGAGCAGCATAGAACTATATGTGCACATATTTAGTGTTTACACTATATATATCAGAAAATTAAGAATTATTTTTCATATATATTACTACAATCATTCACAACATGAATTATGGTTCTTGCCACTTCTTTTTCATCTGAAAACTCAAAATTCCTTTAAATCATAATCTTGTGGAAAGGAAATATCTGCCAAAGCATGCTTCACCTGATTACGGGATGGGTTAAGAATGAAGGCCAGCTTTGCAGATTCGCCATATGCCTATCTCATTTTGTGTGAGATTGTGTTATATCCCATCTGCCTTTCAAGCACTTAATATTCTTATAGATCGACATTCATAAAAATTCTGAGGTGAAGCATAGCAAAACATAGCCAGGTGTGCAGATTCAAAATATTTAACAAAGACTACAAAAATCTATATATTGTGTATCCAACTGTCACTGAGTGTTCTGTTCAAATAAATAATAAAATATCATTTGCACAGACTGTCTTCAATTACGGAAAAGTTATGCTCAGGAAATGTTTATACATTCATTTCTGTATTGTGCGTTTGTGTACAGAAAACATATGGTTTAATAGCAGAGCTAGCCAAGAAATGCTTTCTCTTTACTTGAAGAAAATGATATATATGCTTTAAGATTTGTGTGTGTTTGATCGCCTCTTCCCAATGAATGTATTGCATTAACTGAAAGAAAAAAATAAATAATTTTACTCTTTTGCCACTAGGAGTCAGTATCACATCTGTAACGCAGGAAGAGAAATCGGCTGCATGCATGTCAATTTGTTTATATGTTCTACAGAACAAAGGCACATTACTTAGGTTCTGCACAAAGGGAGTTTGTCTTTTAGCGCCATACTCCAATAAATATCAAAATATTATTTTATATAAATGTTAAAACAATTATAAGACAATCTATATAACATACAACAATCTTGAAAAAGTATTTTGGGGACCTTTATTAGGGAAACTGTATGCCAGGGATCCCAACCTGAAAGAAGCAATTTCAGGGAGGTGTCCCTCTCATTTCAGGGAGGTGCCCTCCCCCCCATTCCACGGAGGGAGGGTAAGGGGGGGCTGGGAGAGATCACCCCCTGAAATGATGGCAGATAGCACAGGAAGCAATAGCGTCTTTGCTATCTGCAGGCTTTTTTTTTTTAAAAAAGAAAATAAAAAACGATCGCAGGGAAAGGTTTAATCTGCTCGATCGAGCAGATTAAACCTTTCCTGGAGGAAGTGATTCTCTCCCGGGCGGCCGGGAGCAGCTATCTAATAGTGGGAGACTCCCGGAGCATCCTGGAGAGTTGGAATGTCTGGTATGTACAGTATAGATATATATATATATATATACAGTCATGGCCAAAATATTGGCACCCCTGCATTTCTGTCAGATAATGTACCACTTCGCTCAGAAAATTGTTGCAATTACAAATGTTTGGGCATTCTCATGTTTATTTATTTTGTTTGTATTGGTATGACACAAAAAAGTTGAGAAAAAAAAGCCAAATCTGACACATTCCATGCAAAACTCCAAAAATGGACTGGACAAAATTATTGGCACCTTCAATTAATATTAGGTAGCACAGCTCTTGGAAAAAAGCCCTGAAATCAATGGCTTCCTGTAACCGTCAATTAGTTTTTTACACCTCTCTACAGGAATTTTGCACCCCTCTTCTTTCGCCAACTGCCCCAGGTCTCTCAGATTGGAAGGGTTCCTTTTCCCAACTGCTGTTCTGAGATCTCTCCACATGTGCTCTATGGGATTCAGATCTGGACTCATTGTTGGCTAGTCCTGTACTCTCCAGCGCTTTGTCTCAAACAATTTCTGGGCGCTTTTTTGGCGCTTTGGGTCTTTCTCCTGCTGTAAGACCCATGACCTCTGACGGAGACCCAACTTTCTGACACTGGGACCTACATTACACCCCAGAATTCTTTGGTAGTCTTCAGATTTCATAATGCCATGCACATACACAAGACATCCAGTGCCTGAAGCAGCAAAGCAACCCCAAAACATCAGTGAACCTCCACCATGTTTGACTGTAGGGACTGTATTTTTTCTTTAAAGGCCTTATTTCTTTTTTGAAAACAGTAGAATGATGGGTGACAACGCTCTGTCTATGTCTTGTCACCCTGTCACATGGGCTTTAAAAGTAGACCACCAGTGGTCATATCAAAATATATTATGCAGGCATGATCCAATATTATGTTATCAAGAAACCCTGGTAAATGCCATGTAGCTATTACTGGAGTGCATGCATGTAGACAGAAGAGGTCTATTGTTAAACAATTCACAGGATAATTTGCCCGGGGAACTTTCATTCTGTGCGAATATATGCCCAAACAAGCGTTCTTTAGTTATTTTCTTTTCAAGTGCAATGAATTCTCAAATATGTTCATGTAATATCACATCGTGGCCTCTAGATAGAGCTAGAGAAGCACAGGAAACAATTATTTATGTTATTTGCTCCTCACTGCCATCTATTGAGCATAATATGGTATTGCATGAATTAAAAAAAATAGCAAATACATTACCTTGTAAAGAAACAACTAAAGAACATTTGTTTTGGCCTATTTCCACATATAGCAAACGTTCATAGATATTAGAAGGGTGAATGGCCCTGCAGATAGTTTATAAATAAACCCAGAAGTGTGTGCAAAAAGACTGCAGGAGATCAGCTGCACTGAATTACAGCAAAGGATGAAAAAAAGGTTAAAAAAAAGCAATTTATTTGACAGCATACATTTATATGATGCACAGATTAAAAAATGTCAATCCGTTACAGTTTATATTAATGTAAGTCAATTGTTGCCCTTATCAGTAAAGAGATATTGTATGTTTTGGTGCCCAGAGTAGAATATACTTACAGGATATAAGCATATATATGTCATTATCATGGGAAAAGAAAAATCTTTCAGCAATTTGATCCTACACACCACTGTCAAGCATTTCCTTTCTGCAGCTGAAGAAATTCCTACTCTCATTACTGCTTTATGATTAGTTGGCTAAGCTTTCCAGGGACAGCTGTGATAAAGCTAAGAGGAATTCCGTCATATTCCATGGAAAAAGTGCTCAGAGGTGAACTTACCCTCGTTTCAAATAACAACTTAAGAGTAATTATAAAAGGTTGAAATTGATATTTCACTGTTTTGAATGGTATGTAAAGATTTTACGGTATTCTTTTCCCTATGTCACTCTGTGTACCTTCTAAGATCCATTCTTTAATGAGATAACTGATTTATGCAAGGAGACACAATGTAAGTAAGAATGCAGTGTATTTTGTGTGTAAGTATGATCGAGTGTATTATAGGTTTTAGGTATACAGAGGAGTTTTCCTGATTTTTATCTTTCCCTACAGACAGAGCTCAGGAAATCTTTGTAAACCCCAAGCAATGTTCCCTACAAACTAATGATTTGTAGAACTGGAAAATTAAGGAAAAATATCAACATATCATCATTAAATGGCCTGTTTAGCATGCATTTAGATGTTCAAGTACATTTAAGAAGATAACAGGCCATGAATAAAGGAAAACTTTATGACCTTTGGTCCATTTAGTTTTTTTTTACATTCATATTTCAAAATCTTTTTATGTTTTTTTTCTAAAGAGAATGTAAAGTGTTTGAATGAAACCCTGAATGGAAGGGCAAAACAGCTGAGTAAGTCACTGCTCTGAGTTATTCACTGAAAGTGGAGCTTTAGGCTACATTCAACATATTTTCCAGTTTCTCCTTACTTTGTAAAAAGCCTGTTGTTAACAGGGTTCAGTAGCTGATGCTGACATTTTTACGCACATGTCGAAAGAAGCCTAATGCTTCACCTTCAAACTTGTAAGGTAGGTTTGAATCTGATTAGTCTCTCTGAGAAACGTCTCAGTACTGGGTTTCTGAATGTGAGAAGCAGTAAAGATGGTTCCATCATTACAAAAAGGTGCCCTCTAGGGCATCAGAATAGCAAAAAAAGGAGAGGCATGGACTATTTTAATGACTAACATTATTATTATTATACAGGATTTATATAGCGCCAACAGTTTGCGCAGCACTTTACAATATAAGGAAGACATTACAATTACAATACAAATCAAGACAAGATGGTAAGGAGGGCCCTGCCCGTGAGGGCTTACAATCTAAAAGGGAGGGGGAAGTGATACATGAGGAGGGCATGTACCATTAAGTTTGGCCATAGACCGCGTTTTAAACTGTGCTTTTCTTGCACCCTTTTCTAAACTAACAGGGTGCTCATTGTTGAATGTGCATGTTATACCACCTTAAACTACCATTACAATTTGTTTTATTAATGACATGTCAGGGCAGGACTAAGAGTAAGAATCATTTTTGGTATGTACAACATATAATGAACCCAAACATTTGTGCATGTGACTAAACTATGTCAAGTCTCGTGGAGGAATACCGTGGGTTTTTTTTTTTTATAGTACTAGTAATAACAAATAATGTGTGGGTAGGGACACTGCTAGAGTTCTGGAACCCTTGGGCACCCCTGCATTCTAATAACAAGTACTTTAAAGTTGAATTGTGAGAAAAATGCATTGGAAATAAATGCTAATTTTGCCTATATATTTTATATACTTTTTTTCTGTACCAACACATAAATCTTTATTCAAGGTAAAAACATATAACCATATATTCAGAGAGTAGCCGGTTCTCATTCGATGGGCAATGTGCCTCCAATCCTCAGGTTGCTGATAGGAGGAGCAGTTGTGGTGGGTACTGCCTCAACAATGCATTCAAGTAAAATTGCGGACAGGTCTGGCTGCTGGCAACGGTTTTAGGGAGTGTGTAAACCATGTGATCTTGGATTACCTGGGGTCCAGACTGGATGTGGACAACCTTCAAACCAAGGACCTCATGGACTTTTAGGTGTCCAGGATGGACCACTGGCTAGAGCCACAGGTGACTGGCTATCTTTTATAAAATTTAACCAGCCAGCCCTAGACCAGCAATGAGTACAAAACCCCTGCAGCTAAAGCTAATACCTACATTTGTGCTTGGAATCTGGACCCCACAAAATTATTAAACTTTCCACCGTTACCAGCTCTTTCCACCACTGCTGGCTTTCCACATTACTAGCTCCTGCCACCACTGCTAGCCTGCCACTATTATCAGTTCCAGCCACCTGTGCTGGCTTGCCACCATTACCAGCAGCAATTTTGCTGGCGTTTCTTTGTGAAAACAAAATAATTAGGATTAAAACTACTTAATCTCTGGAATGCGCATTGCGCTTTTGACGTGTTTTTGTGCACACAATACAATATTTTGACATTTTGTTAAACTTTTAATACAATACAGTGTGGTACTGCATAAAAAGATCACAAGCTATACTATGAAATTGGTTTACCACTGTTTGGTAATTGGTATGAAATTGAGGGCTTTAGCTTTATATTATTATTTTTTTTTTGGTAGAGTAAGCTTTCCTATTAGCTTTTAGATTTTTTGTGGTTGCTACTTCTTCCATTCAGTTCTGGTCTGGTACTGCTAGATTTAAAAATAATGTTGCAGCCAAATCTACCTAAAACAAGCATGTTTTTAGGTTGAAATGAACTAGATTGGGGGTGATGCTGCTGCATTTAAGACAAGCAATAATGTAAGAAGAAAAAAATCAGTTACCCATGCAAGATGCCAGAATATGGTGTTGCTGATACAGCCTGTGAGAATCATACTTTTCCATAACACTACATACAGATTAAAGGCATCTTCTAAGCCTTTAGAAAGGAATGGTGTTTTTCCCATCTCACCTTTGAAGTCACATACAAAATGAAGACCTCTCCCTGCTGACGGATATATCTTATCATTTATTTATTTTTTACATTGGTACAGTGCAGTGCCCAGCTCCCCATACCCTTTGTTTAATAAGCCTTTGCCTATTAACCTTGAAAATGTGCAGATCAGATTAAACTCCACAATTTTCTTAATTTACGATGGGTTCCCACTAATCGAGCCCAGGCCGATTAACTCGTGCCATACTTATGACAAATGAAAAATCTGCCTTCTTTCACATACATCAATTATTTATTTATCACTTTTGTCTTGATAGAACATATCAGTTGTACACAGAGAAATGCACAATATCATACACATATACCAAATGAAACAAGTTGCTTTTGTTCTATCACTTCCATGCTGGCCCTGCCACATGCCTGAGTAATTTTGTTGGTCTGTCACAAAGAGCTCTTTTCCGTGAAAAGAAATATCTAACAGTTGCCTCATAAAATGATCCAATATCTTTCAAGATGCCCTATGGAATTTAATTTACTCTGAAATAAGGGAAAAAGCTAATCACTTTATTCTTTATCGTTTCCAGATCTTCTCTTAACATTTCCACTTATACTTGGCAATGACCATGAATTTTTTAAACATTCCAATATGCTTTTTCTGGCCATGCTAAAGACCAATGACTTTCTAATGAGAGATGGTATACAATATATATATAT
>NW_017306315.1:74202-99219 GCF_000935625.1 Nanorana parkeri
TATATATATAATTTGGTTGCTTGCTTTTTTTCTAGGTTATTATTGTTCTTCTGCACTGATGTATATTCTGGTGTCATAGTCAGGGATGGCTGACTTTGTGTTGCTATGAGTAGAGTCCATTACGTTCTACGCTTTAATTATTGACTGGTTGAAAAGCGGTGCATAGGGTTACTCATCAATTGACTAGTGCTGTGTGAACGTTATCTGCCTGGCAGGTAGATTTTACAAATTAATCTCTTAGTCCTGATTTACACCTGATGCTTTGAGGCTGATTTCTAGCTTGAAGCTGAACGTTTCAAAACACTCAACAACCAAAATCTCATGTTTTTAAATTGTGCTTGTTCACATAAGAGCGCTCATGCACCTGTAGCTCAATGCCTGAAGCGTAGAAAGGTACATAAGCTACCTTTGAAGCAGAATGGGGTGTTTTTGGCCCAAGACTTCAATGGATGTGCCTGAAAAATTAGTGAAAACAGCTGAATATGCCTGAAAATTTGCATTTTTCAAGGTTAAACAACCTACTCCTTCTTCTAGTATGTAGCTTTCCATTGGCTAAAACAAAAACACTGAAGTCTGAATACACAAAAAAATGCTCCAAAATCATGTGTAAACACGTATGTGAATGATTTATGCAGCGTTTTCCCAGCACATAGTTGGGCAAATGACATTCACAGCACACGGCCACTAGATAGAGCTGAGGAGCATAGGGGATTTCTGTGCTCCTTGGCTCCATCTAGTAATGCACGGTGAACGCTTTAAAAATCAGCCCCTTATTGTGTATGTAATCACTAACAATGCATTTCTCTTATTTGTTCACTCATGTTCTGGTAAATCTACCATTAAAAGCGTTTTTAATATGTTTTTAATAACTGTAAAAAATATGTTTTGATCCTGCTAGATTTCCAGTGCTGTTCCTGTGCCCTATGCATATTGTAGTGTTATTACATACACAGAAGTGTTGATACCATGTAATGGATTGATACTTTTACCATGCCTAACAACTTAAAGTCAATTTCCCAGTCTAAATCAGTAATGACTGAAAAGAATGGGAAGTAACTGAACATGAGGTGCATGGCTTGCCCATTTGACATCTCTCCCTATCACAACTTATGTGTGTAGACAACTTGGCGCTGTCTCCAAAAAAGAATAAGGCAAGTATCGTCTCATGCCTCACCTCTCCTTTCTTTCAGTATCATCAGTAAACGATGGCATTGATAAGGAGGAATCCTCACAGGACTAGTTCATAGTTCAATATGCCACTTTCAACAAAGCTCTGTCCTTAGTAAGATCTGCAGGTGCCTCGGTGTTGTTAGCAAAGGCAGAGTTTGAGTCTGCCTTCCGCATCCTTCCTGTTCACCCGGACTGTTTCCACCTATTGGGTTGCCAGTTTTAAAGGAGTTATATTGTGGATAATGTATGTGTCTCCCAATGGGTTGCACCATTTGTACTACTATTTTGAGCTTTTTAGCAGTTTCCTCAGATTGGTCATATGACAGGTGTCAGACATACACCATTTGCTTTATTGTATAGATGGCTTCCTTTTTCTTGGTCCAGCAGGAAGCGATCAATGGCAACATTTGTTGTTGACATTCCAAGACATCCATGTTCAATTTGCTATTCCACTGTCCTTGGACAAGATGGAGGGCCCTGTTCATGTTCTATCCTTTTTGGGTATGGAGATTGAAACAGTTCAAATTGTATTCACTTGGCAGATGGTTCCAATGTGCAGGGCATCCTGAAGGCGAGTGTCTACAGCAATGAAAGGTATCTCAGATTCCTGAGCCATTTTTGTTGGCAATTGGAGGTGGTTCCAAACTCACAATTATATTTGTACATGGATGCAGCTGGTTCTTTTGTCTTATCTTATTTGGCCCAGATAGTTTAGTTGTGTAATATGACATTGTTAGAACTTCTTCTCATTATAGTGGATATTGATCCCTGAGGTGAGATGGACAACATGAGTGTAGTACACAATATAAATTGTCTCTCTGCTTGTTCAACTGTGGTTTCTTTATTGTGTTGTTTAGTACTCAAATGTTTTTAACTGAATATATAAGTTCAGGCAAAACATATTCCAGGTGTCTCCAATTCTATTGCCCATGTGCTCTATCATTTTCAGCTCCATCGCTTCTAGGCCATAGTTCACCAGCTTCCCTTAAGGGTTGTCCTTGCCTAAAATTTTTGTGGAACCTTGTTTCCAATGACTTTTGCACCCACTTCTGGCTTCTCTTTCTTTAGCTACATGGATATCAAACTAATGTGTTTGGCATGATTAGGTGGCCTCATCACAAGGAGAGTGTTCCCAATCCTCTCAACAGGATAGATGTTTGGCTTTTTTTACGTACCTCTTGTTTTTATGCAACAGGGATGAATCGTGCTCAACGGTCGGCTCTTCCATGTCTGCCTTCTAATTTTGGCTCAACCTTTTGATATCACAAAACATTTTTCTATCCAGTAGATTTTGAAGGGTTGAAAAGATATGACTATAGCCCTAAAACTCTGGTAACTTTACACATCCGTGTCAACATCCTCAGAGTATTACCATCAGTTTGTTTTTCTTTAATATAAATCTATCTTGTTTCAAGCAGCATTCTCTTGGGTATTCTTTGGTGCCTTTAGAATTAGGGAGCTTGTCTTAATAGATAGACAGATGGTAGTATTTGAGCTGAAGACATACTGGTAGTCGATTCTTATGGGGGTACAGTCTTTTTCCGTGCACTTGGCCTCCAAGTTTTTCTTAGTCTGCCCCTTCTCCCCAGTGTTTCTGGTGCATACCGACTCATCTAACTTCAGCAGATTTAAGTTTTTGCACATTTTCCATTGTTGCCTAGATAAGTTGTGTGTCCCCCTCCATTCCATTTTGCTACTGCTATCTATGCATGGGGTTTTCGAATGAGGAACTGCAGCCCTTGGGCAGATGGGAATCCCCTTGTTTTTCCTTATATGTTCACCCTCATCTTTTGTTTTAATTTTCAAGTTCCCCTTTTTGTTTTGGATCACTGGTGCTTCCTTTCTTATATTCATATATTTGGTTTCTTGGCACACTGAAGTTAAAAGCTATGAGAAGAACCGCGGATTTGCTTTCAAGACTGCTGGTGTGGCTTTTAAGTTTTGCGTTGATCAAAGGAATTTTCTGAATGTTTATGACTGTGCAGATTCCTTTCAGGTCCAATAGTCCTGGTGATTCACACATTGGTTGTTTATGTTCAGTGGACCTAATTAATTCAAGGAAACAAGACATCGAGTTTGGTCAAAAATTGTTTAGTGTGGGCTCATCACATGTTTAGTGTGGGCTCATCGCATCCTAGACTCATGCCTGGAGCATTTAAGAAGAAACGATAATGTCAACGTTTTTTTATTTTAATTGGTGGATTGGAGAAATTGTTGTCTGTAATAGGGACTAGAAGGCGATAACAGTAGCTTCTTGAGAACTGACAGTGTTCATCTGAATTACATTGGCCTTGGAAATTTTAATCTCTGTCTTCAATCTGGTGTCAAGCAAGCTTAGTTGTGATTAGGAATGGTGGAATGAAGTGAAGGGGTGGAGCCTGGTCTCCAGCCAAGGCTATGCTGACATAAGAATCACTGACCTGAAGACTGTTACGCCCAGCTTTTTTAAAGGACAGTCATGACAGCTTCATTGGTGGTTTGACCTTGTCAGCTGTTACAGTTACTTTAATGGTCTATGCCTTCAGGTGGGTTTTGCGGATAGTCTAATACCTGTCCGGCAGTCATAGTCAGTACAGGGTTTTTAGACTATGTCAGAATGATGTTTGGGTGTGGTCGTAATATAACTGTAACTGGCACTGGTTATGTTCTTTTGTTGGAAACTCAATAAAGCTGTGGCCTTGCCCTTTCCAGCCTAATCTTATATGGCAATAAAATGATTTCCGGAGCTTTCAGTTTCTATGTTACACACATGGCTAACCGTGACATTTATCTCTTTCCCTATTATATTCAATTTTCCCTCAAGTAGTGCTGAAAGCTCCATCCAGAGGTTCTGCTATAGGATTACTATGGATGTTGACTGTTTAAGAGGAAAAAAGGGTTAAGAATCATGGAGAAAGCTCTTTGCAGTAGTGCTGGTGTTATAAACTCTTAATACGCTAATGATTATGAGGAGCATGCAGTTGGTCCAGATAAAAAGGTACAATGCAGCACAGAGGTCTCTCGAATGCAATGTACAAGCAGCCCCTGATAACCCTGCACTGTTGCAATGCTTTTCTATGTAAATTGTGGCTAGCGTGTCGATTATGAAGTTCCAACTTCAGATGGTCACATTGGTCAGTTTCAGAGAGAGCACAGAGTACGGAAGCCAGAGAACCAATATTTTCAGAAGATGAGCAGCGGCAACACGCATATTTCTCTCATGACAGTTTGTTTTTGTAAAGTTAAACTGAATACCACTAGATGGCAATGTTAAATCAGAATTAAAACACCTGGTACTATTTGTCATTAAGTTACTGTGGTGCCAAAATCAGCTAGCATTACTAAGCATATCCTTAAAAATATTTAGTTATTCATTTCAAAAACTATTTAAATTTAACACCATCACTATACTAATTTTGTGTTACCATATGGTGCAAAAAAAAGCCTATGTAGTTAAAGCCGAACTCCAGGTAAAATAAAAATTGACCCTAACAGCGGGGCTCGCTCCACAGTGCAGGGGGTAAGTGCTTGTTTATATCTAGCCGGAACAGAAAAAGCAGTTATACTTATCCCTAGCTCCCCCGTCACTCTTCTCCAACAAAAACACAATATGGTATAAGTTAGTGGTTCTCAACCTGTGTAACCTCGGGACCCACATGATTCCTTGGTCATTAAGGCGTGACCCAAAAATAATTTCATTTCTGAAACATTTAAATTTATTACACAAAACAACTTGTGCAGTATTCAGCAACATTATATATATATATAAGCGCCGGCCGAAAGTGAGGAAATAGTCCCCTCTCTCCCCGGGCCATACCACTTTATCAGAGAGCCCGGGGGAGGCCGGGAGAGAGGGGACAGTTTGACAGGAGGTTCCACAGGCTGAACCACAAATTCCCCCTCTCTATTCAGTCTCAGGCCGGTCTATTCAGACATGACGCCGCGACCCACTGCAGAGGGTGTCGCGACCCACTTTTGGGTCGCAACCCACGAGTTGAGAACCACTGGTATAAGTGGACTTAACTTAAAATTCCCCAGCCCAACCAATTTGTAATACCCACCTTGTACCATCGAAGGGGGTCTCCGCAGGCAGTCGGAGGTTGGATGCGCTGTTTTTCACAGCCCCGAGTCCAGCGGCACCTGTCTCCATCATTCCCCGCCGCTCAAGAGAAAGTTCGCTGTGTGGAGCCGCCGTGTAGTGCGCACACGCACACCGTGTCTCTTTTTAAAGGTAGAGTGCACGACTTTTAAGGAAAAACCCCGCCTCCGGAGATGACCGCACCCTGACGTCAACAGGTACAAATACTAGCCTCACACATCATTCTGTACTTGGTTATTACAGAGTTTGTCTCCGTAGTGCCTAGCGTATTGTCTGCATTGTATCTCCTGTGTACCGAACCTAGCTCACTTCATGGACACGATGCTTGCTGCCTGCCCCTGACCCCTGCTACACTTACAAATTACGAGTTTGGATTTCGGTTTGGCTATGAAGTTTACGGACTGCTCAGATGCTGGTCACCACCACATGAGAGACCTTGCATTATCCGAGTTTACACGTGTGGAGGTACTGTTTGTATTTGTATTGCATCTGGGCTCCTACGTACTAGTTCTCTGATACATTTGCCGGTTCTGCAAAAATACTTCTTGTTCAAAAAAAACCCACAAAGGAACCCTTAGCAAACCAGTTTGTGTGTGACCAAATAGTATGATGTGGAATTCGGGGATACTTTGTCTTTTATCATTTTTAAAAGTAGGACTCCAGGCAATTTTTTAATTTTTTTTTATTTGAAAGAGTGGTAAATCATTATTACAAATACTTATAAAAACCTAAGCCTAACAGTCCCCCTCACCCCCGTATGAGTCTCCATTTTCTTACCTCGGATCAGCCGGAAATGCAGAACACAAATTTCAAGGTGTGCAGTAAAGTGCATGTGCTTCCTATTCTCCATTGGCTCTAGTGGAAAAAAAACTCTACTTGCAGGTCTACAGGTTGATTGATTTTTTCTTATGGGGTTTGTGTAGAATAGGCTGAACATGCACAGTATTGCTCAGTCTGCCAGCATATAATGGGACAAGACACCGCAGAAAAAGATGGATCAGAACATCTGCCTGGATTACGTTAAACTTCAACTTTTAATGTACATATTTAATAATATAATATAATGTAATTTTTGCCGCAAGATTTTTTAAATATGTGAATTAAAAGTGAAGTTTTAAACTTCATTTCACCTTCAAGAATGCTCCTCAGTTAATTGACAGCAGGCAGGGGGCAGGCAAAAGCTAGTCTGCTATTGCAACTTAAAAAAGCCAATAGCAGCCTGGCTATTGTTTCTCCACTGCCTGCTGTTTAAATTCAGCTGCTGGCATGGAATCTAGCTGCCGGCAGATGAATGGGGCAGTAGGAGGGTTGGGTGTGACTGCGGGGCTGCAGGGGGAATGGGCCGTTTAGGGGGCAGAGGCCTACATCTGCTTTCTCCTTGTATTTTTTGTGGATTTCTGACCGGCTCCTTCGATATGCTGATCAAGGGATGCCAGCCAGATAGCGGCACCCACTGTGCGAATTTCGACCGGTTCCTCAAAGAGCAGCTGAAATTCGCACAGTGTTTATTATTGGTAACATCAGTAGATTTTGCCAATACCGATAATTAAAAAAACTTGTGAATATCGCCCCAATTATCGGTAGATTCGATAATCGGTTCGACCCCAACTCCATAGTAAATGAAAAAAAATGAAAAAAAAAATACTTCCCGAGCAGGTAGGCTATGTTACCTGTATGCATTTAAAGGAGTTCTTTATGCTTCTAAAGGAATTAGGAATTTATAACATGTCAATGGAACTTTAAAAGTAATTCTCAATCTCTTTACTGCTTTCATTATACCGTACTAATACCTGATAACCATTGCCATGAAGGTTCTTGTTCAGGCACTCCCTGTTAGGCTCCATTCACACCTGAGCGCTTGCAATTCAGCAAGTTTTTTGTGCACGTTTGTATGTGTGGACAAAATCGCGCAAATTTTAGTAGACACTCGTATTTCCAACAACAACTACAATCAGAACACGGGGCAAACGCCCAGGAAATCGTGCATGTACTTTTTTTGCACAGTGCGCATTTTGTCCCCTGAGACCCTGCAGAGCCCACCATAGACCCCGCAGAGCCCACCAGAGACCCCGCAAAGCCCACCACAGATCCTGCACAGCCCCCTGAGACCCCGCAGAGTACACCATAGACCCCGCAGATCTCACCATAGACCCCACAGGGCCTACCACAGATCCTCCACAGCCCCTCTGAGACCCTGCAGAGCCCACCATTGAGCCCACCTGAAGCCCTGCAGACACCACCTGAGACTCTCAGGTGGGCTGAGCAGAATCTATGCTGGGCTCTGCAGGGTCCCTTTACCAGCAGAGTGTGATCCTCTTACCTAGAGCTCCCCAGCCTGCCTCCTGACGACATCTGCTGTCAGCTTGAGCCGTCCACTGCGGGACCTAGCCTTCTCCTCCGCCGAACCAGCGCTGCTTGGTCCCCGGCCTCCTCCACCTTCTGGCCAACTATTTGGGAACCCGGCCTTCTCCGCCTCCCGACTGGCGCTTAGGTGACCCAGTTTCCTCTGGCCCCCACCTCCTCTTGGCCTCCTCTTCCTCACCTCCTCCCAAGCCGCTCCACCAAAGCTGCAGGGACCTGGACCCGCCCCCCCCCTGCCTCCTCCTCCTCGCTGCCTCCTCTCCGTCTCCTCCGTGACTTGATGAGGCAGTTGAGGCTGCCAGATTCTGTGCAGCCCGGCTCGCCTTACTGTTTTGGGGGGCATTTTTGCCACTCCCCTGGAAAGTGCTGCCCAAGGCAAACGCCTTGTTTGCCTTGCGGCAGATACTCCCCTACTTATAGGGGGACAGCAGTCCCTGTCCAGTTGTACTCCTGAGTTGTCCCCACTTGTGCTTCTAGTGAAGCTAATAATTGGCTGTGCTGATGCTCATTATGCAGACATGTTCTGCTGTTATCACCATCAAGAAGCCTGTCTTGACATACAGCCAATGCTAGAAATCATTCAGGTGACATGGCTGGAAAAAGGCTGGAGGAGATCAGCAGCACTAACATGCAAAAATGATAAAAACGGTATTTTATAAATTTAAAAAAAAACATGGCAATTCATTATGATACACAGTGATTCAGCAAACCAAATGTCATCAAGTTAGAATTTAGATCTACTTTAATGGTTAGTTTGATTAGAATGTACTTTTAATAGTTCAGGAAGTTAGACAAGTCATTGGGCAAATAAGCTAAGCATTTAAAATGATGTGTCTAGGCAAATAAGCTAAGATTATTAGAGCTTGGTTACTTTCCCAATGTTGGCTTAGGACATATGTACATCAGAACTGGATTAAATGACACATAATAAAATATTGTAAAGAACCTGTTCTCTTGCTTGCCTGGGAAGTCTTGTTTCATTGCCTATTGCCAGACTGTAGTCACCTTAAGGGGAATTGATGTGTGTTGACTGTTGCAAAAACATTTTGCTGATGGTTTAAACAAACAGAATATCGCTTGCCAACAGGAATATCCTGTTTGTGGCCGAACATTCGTTTGCAGAGTTGACTGCAGAAACTATTCTCCACCTCCTGATAAGTAGCTCTGAGTTCAAAATATAACTGCCTGGAACTCTAAACAAACACACTGTATATTGATATGAAGATATGCCTCAAATTAGCCGTAGCGAAAGCAATCATTACTCTTTGAAGTCTATTTTGTCTCAGTGAAGCCTGTTGTTTGATTTCTCTGTGCAAATGACGAAAAAGGAAAATCTAGCAAACCACAATTATGTTCACAGGAACAACTTTGAGCTGCTGAATAACACCGAATCCCAAGGACACAGAGGGGTTGATTTACTAACCTTATAAACACGCCACAAACAAGTATACACCACTGTAGTGTGTTCCCTCCCAGCATGATCTATTGGTGGAATCTAGACACCTTTGTAGTGTGTACACACCCAGCAGGTGTGTTGTGCAAAGCCCTGCATGAATTGCAAGGTGATGTTGTGTAAATTAGCTCTACATTGTGTTGCTTGCGTTGATGAATGCAGGAATGTAAATGCATGAGCTAACCATTTTTGTCTAAACTGTGAAGCAGCATTATATATGCATCATGTGCATGATTTTTCCATATATGGCATTAGTGGAAATATGCTTTTAGAGACTTTTTGTTTGATAAATACATTTTGCTGTGTAAAAATCACACGCACCTGGTGCGTGCGTGTGTTTAGGTTAGTAAATCACCCCCAGAATGTCATTTCAGCAAATTGGGCATTTTTTGATTTCATTAACGGGCATCATAAGATCATATTTGTTCAGGAGATTTGAGAAATCCCACGTTTACATATTATCCGCATTAAGTGCGTGCAACCTTCCCAGTTTAAAGTGTATTGCACAAAAGACCTGAGAAAGCTGGTAATAACATCTCATACCTGGGGGCTCATCTAGAAATCTTCACACAGTCAGTATCACCCAACTATAATAAACAAAATAGCCATATATATATATATTTTTATATATATATATATATATATATATTTATATATATATATATATATTCTGTGCAAAATGAAGTAAAAGCATTCTAAAACAGTGAGGCAGATCCCTGCACTAATCCTGTAACTAACACTGACTATAAGTCTTGTACATCCACAATGTAACACTGATAGAGGCCCTTAAATATCTATAGTACTTCTTGTTTGTATCACGGTTCAGTTCATTGGTCAACTCCCTTGTATGAGACCCCTTGAGGTGATGATAGTAATAAGAATAGTGCTGATAGCATAAATTCAATCTGTCAATGGTATTGTGCCATAACTAAAAAACAAGGAAATAAAAAGTGTTAAAAAAAAAAGGGAATTAAAGTACCCCATGGTACTTTTAATTATAAAAAGGGAAAAAAAAGTTAAGGTTTAAAATGACTTTAAGGATTCTTTCTGTACATAACCTGTGAAATTTACTTCCCCGACTGTCCTATAATCTTCAAAGTATTAAGTGTGCCCTTTAAATTAATTTCTTTATAGCTGAACTCCAGGAAAACATCTAAATACACCACTGAAATCATTAGGAAGGATCTGTTTTACTTGCCAAAGGATTACATTTCTGTCCACCCTTTCCTGAGCTAAGAAGAGCCCTTAAAGGCAGCACAGCCAACCTGGTGACCGGAATTTTTTCTACTGAAGTTAAGCAAAACACCTCGCTGCTTCCAGCCTGTGACTGGAGTAGCTAACCTGTCAGTTAGCTGCTCAAGTAACAAACACTGCATTGTGGTGTGATGGTCCATGTATCACTTATTCGTCAATACACAGAAGTACCAGAATTTTCAAGGTGGCTGCAGTGGCGATTAGAGTTGAGGATGGAGATGGGGATAGGAAAGGTAATGGATAGACTAATTCCAGGCATTGATAATGTCATTAAAATTGTTCCTCCACAGCTCATCAAGAATTACTGTTTTTCTAGGGGATGATCTAACATAAAGTATACTTACTCTACTATACAGACCTCTGCTCTTCAGCACAATAATTAGGGTGGGCACTTCTACATCATCACCTACAATTGAGGACCAGTGGCCACATAATCAAAAAGCGCCTGGGTACTGCCCCTGCATTGTTTGTTATGACAGTGATGGGTTTGGAGGGCATGTCTCCAGAACTCCAGAACTGCAATCCGGTGGAGAGGAAGTCTGTAGGACCATTGATTAAGGTAAGTTTTACCTTAAAAAAACATTATCACTGCATAGAGTTAGGCTTTAAGGCACTGTGAAGTCCACAAAATATAAAAATATGCACTGGGTAAAATAATCCCTTTTATGAGTGCTGGGTTAGGGTCATGATTGTTGGAACACTTTTTAGCAGATTGCCAATATATATTGACTCATTCATCTACTGTCTTAGTCATTTACAATAAAACCAGTTGCTTAGCAACAAAACTTTGATGTGTAAAAAAGAAAATAGTATGGCATATTTTTGTCTTTAAAACTTTGTATATTGACACAGTGGATTTTATAGCACGTCACACAGCACAGGTGTGCTCTGTTCCTTAAACAAACTGAACCTTTCACACAATGAAAAGCTGCAATGGTTAAGTAGACATTTAATGGTGCAGGTGAGAAAAAATGTGTTCAACAAGAAGTAAATGGTATGTGATTGGTGGTTCCCTGGAGTAAGTGACAAGTTGTCCTATTATAGTCTGGAGAAACAAATGTGTAGCAATTTTTTTGTAAGTTTGCCTTGGCTCAGGCAGGTAATATTAGAAATGTTATCCTGAATGATGAATGCCAGCAATGCTATGTGAAAGAAGTTAATTCTAATTGTATCAATGTTTACTTACTTGATTGTACTTTTAAACTGATATTTGAACCCTGCCTGCTAGACATACATCTAATTTTAAAACTTACAATTATGGATCAATTCCTCTTCCAGTTAAAAGCAAAGAAACATACGCAGGAATGTGTACATGTATGTGCAAATAGAAGTGAACATATACAGTATGTACACAAAAAATATATAAAAATATAAATACAGTATGTGTACTGGATACTTGCTGTGATGAGAGAATGAAGAGCCTGGTTAATATCCTCTGGCAATGATTTCCTTACAAAAGCACTTCAACATAAACACTTTATGATAAAATCAAAAAGTGAAAAAGGGGTAAAGTATATTTTCTGACCCAATAAAAAGCTAATTAAAGGAGAACTATGAGATGAGTGATTTCCACTCAATGAGACTGCCACAGGTCGGCTCAGTAGATCGGGAGGTGAGCAAACACATACCGGGTTTGCTCACCTCTCGATCCTGTCACGGCTCTCTGCCGTGACAGGGGGAGGGGCTGGATTCCCCTCTCCCATCTGCCATCACTGACTGGCAGAACGGACGGGGGAGGGGGCGGTTACAGCTGGCTCTGCCTCTAGATAGGCAGAGCCAGCTGTCACTCACGCAGCTGGGCGGATCCCGACGTCCAGGTCGGGATCCGCTCCGGCTGCGGCGTCTCAGTATACCGCGAGCTGTAGCTCGCGGAATACTGAGCTTAGGGTAACAGGAGGACGCTAGTTTGTGTCCTCCCGTTACCCTAAGAAGAACTATGGGGAAAAACACTGACCCCATAGTTCCCCTTTAAACTATTTTGTTGTTCTGCTTTGTAGATACACTCCTGTAGAAGACAGATGTCTCCTTTTCTCCATCATGCTCTTTGTTCTGTTGCTGGTCATAAAAAATAAAAACAGAAACTAGTTCTACCTCAATTTCTTCAAGATTAGAAATGAGTTTAGGTTTGGACCAAACACAGTCCAAACATGAGCTCTCCTGAACCTGGAAGTGACATGGGACAAACCTGCCCAGTCAGCTGCAGGCTTACAGCTGCACATAAATAAAGGGGTTGTGCTAACATCACTGACCTTATATGACCACATGGCCATATTTGATCAATGTTAGTAACCAAATATAGCCATGTGGCTATATAAGGTCAATGAAGTCACAGCATCCCACCCCTTTGTTTACATGCAGCTGCTGGAGGGGAATTCCCTGGCTGTAGCTGGTTGGGCAGCAGCAGAAAGAGCTTCCTCCCATGTTGAGGCCTGATTCAATCCAAACCTGAGTTCATCCCTACTCAGGATCAAGAGTTGATCATAACATATGTGGATGGGCCCATTTAAACTATGCATTATGCTAACACAGGTGCAATGCAGTATTGTCTGTTAAAGTGTGCCACGTTCATTCAGCCCATTTTTAATGGGTGGGCAGTGCACTTTAAAACACTATAAAAAGCTGACCTGACTTTTAATGCAGCACACCACAATGCATGGCATGTGTATTTGGGTGCTCCGCAGTGTAGATGTGTTGCCCACTACTTAAAAAGTGATTTGGGGTTCTGTTTAAAATAAATGGCACTGCAAAGCACCTCTAGCATTGCCTAAATAGTAGCTGTGAAAACCCTATGTAAAATTGGGAAAGGAGGGATGTTGTCATTGTATCTATGCAGAAGGATCACAGACTTTTAAAAGTAAAGGGCATTTTTACATGGAATTAAAGTTAAAGTTGCTATCTAGGGATTGCTAGACAACTAGTGCACCAGCACCGAAGGTACCGAGCAGAATAGCCGAACCGAATGCCACTCGGCAGCATTCGGCTATTCACTCACTGCCATTTGGCCCCTTTGTGAATAGGGGCGGACGACAGCGAGTGAGCTGCCGAAGCTTCGGCTCAGCAGATCCAGATGTTGGAGTTGAAGTCCCTCTGCACTTCGGCTCAGCCGAACACGCAGAGCATGTTCGACTGACCGAAGGCAGATGTACGGCTGAAATCAGCAAGTTCATGTGCGTGTAAAGGCAGGCGTCCCAATACTTTTGGCAATATAGTGTATTTCTTGCAATTTGGAGAAGGTGCCAATAAGTTTGGCCAGTCCATTTTTGGAGTTTTATGTGGAATGTGTCAGGTTTGGCTTTTTTCTTTCTCCACAGTTTTGTATCATACCAATACAATCAAAAGAAATAAACATGTGAATGCCTAAACATTTGTAATTGCAACAATTTTCTGCACGAAGTGGTGCCTTATCTGACAGAAATGCAGGGGTGTCAATATTTTTGGCCATGACTGTATATATGTATATTGATTCACTCCATAAACGGTACAGGTAAATTGTCTTCTGCATACATCATGGTGCTTTGCTTTTATTCCATATTATATTCTATAGGTAAACATTTACCAAGTACAAGTAAAAGGTCTCAGCACATTCCATCTATAACTGTTTATTCTCTAGGGGGCACTGTCGTACAATACAACAGGCTCTACTAAACGATTGCAAGTCAATATAGCATTTTACAGGGGTTTTTTTTGCCTTTAAGTGTAGCTCCATATAATTTGCTGCTACAAGGATTTTGTTTGGGAACAACTTCCCTTCTGAAAAGGTAAAGTGCATCCTGTGTGTTGGGTACTAAAATTGTAATGTTGTATACATTTAAACATTCTATTTATGTTTTCCTTTACATATATTTACATTTCTTTTACATAGTTTTATATTTTCATAAAATCAGTGGATCGGTAACAAAGCTTACATTCAAGTTGACAGCAGGAAACTGTCATTTTGGGATTTTACGTGCACTTTTATTCAAAACAGAGTCAAATTTCACATCTGCAGCATATTCTATACCTTCTGTTAGTGTAATGTAAGCAGAACATTTGCATTTAATTGTAGTCATTTCAGTTACAGATACACAGGCATAATGCTTGAGTTTCAGATATAGAAAGGGCTGTTTAATCCTTCCATGATGCTTAAAGTTATTTAGGCTTTCTTGTGTATGGTCAAATCTAAGTATACATTAATTATTAATTATTATAAGCTTGAGAGTTATACCACCATGTAACAAACCATACTTTAGCCATTTGTTAGACAGTATTATTATTATTACTGAGCTGATACTAGCAATCAATGGCAGGCAGATACATGTTTTAATTTGGATGCTGTTTGCTAGTTGCATGCACACTAAAATGTCAGGAAAGATATAGCTCGGTTTTCACACGTACCAAAAAACCTTAAATTCACTACTACTGTACATAAAAGCTGCACCTTTTATAATGCACATTCTGAAAAATAATAGGCAAAATGAGACACAACATAGGAATCTATAAGAAGAGCTTATAACAACAGTTAATCTACTCTTAAAGTTTTTGTCATGCCTTGGATTAATGACGCCATTACTTTTTTTTCAAAAGCACACTGAAGAGAAGGCAAAAGAGCATCTTGATGTTGAACTGGGTCATTTCTGGCAAGTATTCTAATTTGCAAACTGAAATGTCTACTGGGTCAAAGGTTTGGCTTCACCCCCCCAAAAAAGGAAAAAAACTGCTGCTTATTGGTAGCTTAGGTGTTACCTTTTTGTAGCACGGCAGACAGGTATCCTCCAGCAAGGCTAGGCCCACTGCACACTGCATATATTTACTGAAGGCTGTCAAAGTGACAAAACCGTGTTTTTTAATGTCTGATTTCTTACCAAATAGTTTTACTAGATGTAGAGACTAATGCTTCCCCCTTGTTTAACCTTATATTTCTCATACCTTGATTTCCATCACTTCCAGCAGAACTAGCTGGTGATTGAGCTGTAAAACTCTTCTCAGTCTCATTGCATCCCTCTACTAAGTCCAGCGTCTCATTGTTGTTTGAATTTCACCACTGACTAATGCACAACAATGTGGCATAAAATATTGCTACTCTTTAGGAAAGAATGCAGGAAAAGTCATGTAGACAGGTACACCATACATACATTCACGTCTTTATTTAGCATTACCGCTAAAAAAAACTTTCTATTCCTTTATTACTGTTACTTGTTCACTAAATTGAAGGAGAATGTAATTATGCATCTTGTTATTCAATGTGGGTTGCTGGCTGAAATGGTAAAATAATATTTCAATAAAGTAAAAAAAAAAACAGTAAACAGTGTTATTTGCCGGGACTATTTTATTGTGCTCTGAAAAAAGGTTTGAATTTACCGATAATATCCAGAATTTACCAATATTTCACAATATTATTATAATTTTTTGAATATTCAGCTTAGTGATTTTTCATGTAGCTTACCTCTAATTTTTGAAGTTACACCAATTAATCTTTCTGATTAATGCTTTCTAGTGTCGATCTACAGATGTGCGTCTTAACTGACGTCAACAGACCCATGTACCAGAGAAAACATTTTATTACTTTCTTAGCCTGTGTTTATTGCTCATTTACAACACCCTTATCTGAAATACAGGTCCAGAAGATAAGAATATCCATAGCAATGAAACCTCACAATAATTATATCTATACTTTTATTGAATGCGCACTGTTAGATGCTTCATATTTTATATCTTATGGATGTATTCATTCATGAATGATCATTATATTCTAGATATTTGCAAAGAATAAGTGTCAGTTTATGATCTGTGATGATCATAGAGTAAGTCAAAAGTGTACCTCACTTGAACAAAGAATATACTAGAGGTGCACCAAAATGGAAATTTCAAAACCGAAACGAAACCAAAATAAAAAAAATTGTCAGGCCGAAACCAAAAATGCTTTTTATTAAAAAAAATTTCAAATTTTTTACATATTTTATTTTTATTTTTTATAAACTTTTTAATCTATTTATATTTATTTTTATTCATTAATTCATTTTTATTAAATATTTTTATTTTTTACTGTACTTTACTTTTAGGGGCTTTGGGGAAACAGACCCCTGATATTTCCCTTTTAAAATAGAAAAAGAGACACAAAGTCCTCAATTTCTTATTCTGCAGCCCCAGTTATCAATGAACAGGAATCCTCTATACTGAGTGTTCCTGTTGATTGATAACATGAGGACATTGTGTGTTTACTATAACTACAATCATGAATGAACAGGAGGTGATGTAGATCACTACCCATTCATTCATAGTTGAGGATATAGTCAACATGTTATGTCCTCAACTATCTACAAACACTCAGTGATCACTGATCGCTGTGTGTTTGCATTCGCTCTCTTCTCTGACACACTGTGACAGTGCGGGCTGTCTCCGCCCACACACCGCTCTGCCGGACTGTGACAGGAGGCTGAGCGGTGTGGGAGGAGAGATGCCGGCCGCTCACAGTGCTCTCCTCCCGCAGCGCAGAGCAGTGCCCAGCGGGGAGGAAAGAAAGCAGGGATACGCAGCTGTATCGGCAGAAAAATTGCACTTTCGGCATTTAGCCAAAAGTGCCATCTTTGGCCGATATGTTTCGGCGGCCGATATATCAGTGTATCCCTAGAAAATACATTTAGCATTCCTTATTACCCAAAATGACATAGGCTAGGTCTTTAGGACCACCTTGTGGAAAATGAGGTGTTACTATGAACTGGGTAGAAATACCTGAATTACCGCCATCCTGTATGGTTAAAAAACAAATGCCAGCAAATACATGGTTAAAGGGGACTCTGCAAACATACATTTAGAGGGTACTCCTAGCAAAACATATCTGCCTATAAATTATTACATTCAAGTTGCTTAAAATAAAAAGGCGCTAACAGGTACAAAGTACAGGCACCAAGAATATGTTGCCCAAATTTCAAAAGAATTTCCAGGGACACCTTTTTTACTTTGTGTCTAGCAAACTATTGTAGGTGGAGAATATGTTTGCACTTCAATGCACAGCTGCTGGTGTGCGTTGCCTTGCACAGTGCCGATACCTGCACATGACACTGTTAACTTCTTTTCTTTTTTTTTAGAACTTTATTGATATATCACAAGTGACATTTAATGAAGTTCTATGGGCAAAGCAGGGTGAGAGAAGGTTGTGCCGCAAAGCAACTTCCTGCACTAAAAAAAAACTGCATGCAGTGCATTTTTTTAGCGCACACCACCACCACAAGGTGAACTGAGTCCATCCCAAACAAGGCAAATTGCCTTGTCTTGCGTTGGAAAAAATGGCCAGCGCAGTCCCCAATGCTTCTGGTGTGAATCCAGCCTAAATCTGCAACACTTTTGCCCAGTCAGCCTGTCAGCTATTATGAGGCTGCAGGTAGTTTGAGCATTCTACACTACCCGACACCGAAAAGCTGAAGAGAATTATTCAACATGGCCATGACTAGCAAGAGATTGGTGTTACACTATAACATTATCCAGACACTGACAAGCTTGGTAAAATCTACATTAAGAGCTAATTCAGTAAGCTGTAAGAGGTAATGTAGCTGCATTTGTTATTGTACCTCACAATAATTTAAAAAAATGTTTAATTCAAAAAATTAATTATTGTAATCTTGCAAGTGTAGAATCTGTATTTTTGGATATAAAATAGACAGTTAAAGTAGAACTAAGGGCAAAATTTTAAAAATGGCATATACGTATCTGTCAATAGCATTACCAAGGCAGTTTTGTTTTTCTGAGCCTCCCCTGTAACATAGTTACTTGGCGATCCAGCCAGTAAGTCTGGTATTTTTCAATTTCCTTTAACAGGCCAAGCTGTCTAGCAAAAGAGCGAGTTAGAGAGTTGAGACAAACCATTTAACACTGACAGGGGTGCTTATAATCGTTAGCTTTTTTTTCATTTATTTAAAACTTTTATCCCCCCCCCAAAAACTGTTTGTGTAATTGCTTAAAAACTGTTAGCTGGAGTCAAACTTTAATGTGTTAGTCGCTTATGTAAGGTCCATTTAAATCTACCTTTACATCTTAGATTACCCTCTTCACAGGTTGACAGTGCTGCTGCCCAAGGGTAGCTCCGTAGCTCATTTATAAAGTGGATTACCCTAAGACAGGAAGTGTGTTTCTGGATGAACAGATGAGAAAAAGGAAACAAAAAAGAAAACTAATGTTTCCACCATATCTAAGGCCCCTTAAAGACAGGCGGTCTGATCAGGTGTGCCTGTCATTTGTCAGACAGATCTGATCGCAAGCCCAATGTTAGTCTATGATGCTTCAATTTGCATCCAATTACCCCCCACTCTGTCTAGGTTCAGAAAACAAAGCAGAACAGTTTTGGCAGACCTGATCGTTACAGTTTGCAATAGTTTACAATAGACACAGGCCTGCTTATATCCCACTCCCCATAGACCTAACATGGGTCCAGTAAGTTAAGTTTTTTCCTCCATCTTCAGATGGAGGAAAAAACTAGATGGACATGGATGCCACAACGGTAGCATCCATTCTGTACTGCTCTGCTCAGCAGGGGATCTGCACACGTTACAGTTGGGTACTTGGGACCATTATGGTGCATTGGCAGCCCATTCAAAATGAATGGGCTGCCTTACTGCAAAGCACATGAACATGGGACATAAGGCGTGTTATCAAACATGTGGTAACACACAGCAAATATGTGAGCTCAGCCTAAGGATCCATACATAACCTGTGTGAAAATTGTTGTGAAATGACTTATACATACACTTTCCTGGTAATGGTAACAAGTGTTAAAAAATATGACACACAACTTTTGCATTGTAATCCTTTTTGTGGCCTAGCCAATGCAATATTTCCATGTAGATTAAAAAGGACATGGTAAAGCTTTGTGAAGTGACCCACTTTTCTAAATTTTGTAGTTGTATGTCCAAATAGTCCGGTGACAGACTGTTTAATTAATATTTATGTTATAGAAAATGACTTCTCAAATTCACTGTGTGTGTCCTGCAAAGTTCTTGCCTACATGTGACTGTTGAGAACGGACAGCCTTGTACTATGTTATTAAATCATTTGATGATGCCTTTAACGCACAGTATATTAAGCAGAAAAATACTGAAAGCAACATTTGAAATTATTTCAACCATTATACTTTGCAGAATGTTCTATTCAGTGTTTTTCTTTTAAATGTGGGCTTTGGTTTCTATCTAAATCTTCTAATGCATTAAACCACAACCACAACAGTCTCATCAAAATTCCACCTCCGCTTGGAAAGATCAGAAGATAATGGATAATCATGTGTCATGCTGCGATTACTTGTAAAATATTTTCATACCTTTCTCTTGTCTAGGCCAAGTTTCAGATTATTATTAATATGAAATCTGAATCACAGAAATAACATCTTGCAGCTGGGAAAAATACTAGGTATTAAGTCTGTGTTCTAGAACCGGCTAAACTGAATTGTAATGCAATTGCATTGGGCAAAGTGGCTTACTAAAATCAACCTACACTACTGCTTTCCTGAGTGCAGAGATGTCTAGATTTAAAGAAACCTGCCATAATTAAGATTCCCAATTTAAAACTTGCTAAAGTATGTTGATATTTGTGCCAGACTTGGCATCCTTCAACTCAGTATTTCCTACTAAGCCTGAGTATATCTGGCCTCTCATAAAACATGTGCCCAGACTATAAACAATAAACTATTTAGTTAGGACTGTTCACACCAGTACTGTGATAAGGTGCTGTTAAACGCCTGTGTTACTGCAACTCACAATAAAGCAGCTGATACACGTTGGTACATTGTGGTGCAATTCCTTTTAAATGGCACCCCAAGGCACCACAGCACAACTCAACCCAATCCATGATGTGTGTTGCAGTGAACAAACATGCAGCATGTATTGAGGTGTGATACAACCTATTCATTTCGAATGGTCTGTGTATAAAAATGTGCCTCAATGCTATAAAACACATGTGTTGTGAAACAGTGCATTGTGGGTTGAACTAGCCCTACAGTAGCTTTAAGACAATCTTTAACTGACAAATGTAGCTGCAGGCACTGTGGAAAAAATGATCTTTAACGTTTACAACAGATGCACTGAAATCACAACACCTCTCCCCTTTATTCTTCTGGCAGTAGAACCTTGGCAGCCTGCCATACTTCTAATTTAAACAAACAGCAGGTGCTGAAAGCTATTAGAAACTAATTGAAACCCAATTTTACAGTCTTTGTTGTTATCTTTGAAGATATTACTCCTGAGTACCTGTAGCTACATACGCAGGTGAAGGTTTGTTTAAAGCAACATTACTGTTTGTTAAGAATATTGAAATACTTTAATATTCATAGTTTATAGACAGGTGAACTGAGGACTGCTCATGGGTTATCAGCTCAACCGACTTGGAGCCTTAAAGGCCAATTTCAGGCTTCTCTCAATATTGCTTTCCCCCTCAGAGGTTCCCCTATGCAGTGTGCCTTTTTGCTAGTATACGTACCTTTTTCAATGTCTTCTTGCTGGTCAAACATATGCAGGTTCCTCTTTTTCTGAGGATAGTGTGTGGCAAAAAATAAGTATTGCAAAACTTCAGACTGCAGGTAAGTATTATTATTTTGTTTAGTTAACTGGCTGGGGCCCTTATTATTTAAAAAAGTGTGGTTTAAATTGCACTTCCACCTAACTTTCCTATGTTGCCTTCTTCGTTTTCCTCTCCTTTCTTATTTGTTTCTCTTCCCATGCCTACCAACGCTATCTCTCTTCCCTGACTAAACACTATGGGGTCAATTTAACAACAATTCGCAGGGCAATTTGCCCTGCAAGTATCTGTAAATGTTCCTCTTGTGTGAATAATGGCATAAATGAACATTCTTAATATATTTTCTTTTCAGGTTGAATGTATTATGATGTAATACTGCATTATGGCCACTAAATAATGCCGAAAAGCATTAGAAATAAGTACTTATTTGTAGACATGTGCACCTGCGTTTTGCGTTATTCCAAAAGTCAACTCCTTTAGGGATTCGGACGAAATTCGTTAGCGTAAGTCTTTACGAACGTTCGTTTTGTTGTCGTTTTGTTTTTGTTTTGTTGCAGCAAAGTGACATTTAAAAAAACAAATTTGCCCTCTCTAATGTCACTTTGCTGCAACGGAAATTCGTCCACAAACGAAAATTCATGTAGATTACCGCTAACAAATTTAGTCCGAAATTTCGTTTTCGGAAATTCGGATTCGTTTTAATTCGTCATTTCTGTTATTCGGAAATTTGAATACATCTGAATCTCTGAATAACGAAAAATCGTCCGAAAAACAATTCTTTCCAAAACCAATCGCACGTCTACTTATTTCCTATGATTCTCAGTTTTCACTGAATTCTGCATGAGAAATAGGGGATCTGTTTTAAGATTTTCACACAAGAGCACTGGGCCTTTTAGTTGTGCCTCTGCCCCGGGTGTGAGCTTTTTTGTGTCTGCAGGCACAATCACTACTGTACTGACAAACCAGAAACATGTCTTCTGTCACAATCTGTACACTGCTGACACAATCAGAACCATTATCACAAAGAACAATCATAAGTTCCTACAGCATTGCTTCCTTGCTGGCCAACAGATGCATAATTTTGCTCACCATAGAGTTGTTCAGCCTATTAGGGAACATTGAAAACACAAATGTATCAGCGCTCCTATCACTAAATATTACAAAAATATTTCCATGAAAGTAGAAGATCATAGTCACATAGTCACTATGTTGTCCTGATGAAGGGACCCTGCATGGCCCCGGAAACGTTGGCAATCTGATATATGTGACCTATATATCAATAAATGAACACAAAGATTTGAAATCATGTGTTTGGAGTGCTGGTGATATTCTACTTTAGCAAGCTTGAACACACGCGGCGCCATCCGAGCTTATCACTACGAGCACCACATCTTTTACTGGTTGTAGGCGCTGAAAGGAGTGCAGGGGACACATCTGTGTATTTTATATTCAAGTGATTCCCGAATACAACATGCTCACAGTGATAGTTCCGTCTTATATTTCTAGTGAAACGTCCCAAATAAAAGCAAACCAGTTCCACAAATATGTGAATAGACCATAAACAGAAATGGTCAAACTAATGTCATGTGATCACAACCACTTCAAAACCGTGTCTATCATTCAAAGGGATGCTTGCAACCTTCACTCCCCGCTCTCTGTGACAGTTATCTCGCATTGCACTTACCAGGGGAAATAGACCATAAATAATAAATGGTCAGATACAGTTTTTTTCAGCAGCAGTAATAATTCTAGTTGTCCACGTAGGGGTTAAATCAGGTGTTCCACAGTGCTCCGCCAACAACTTAGGCAATGCATACCGATTATTTATCATATACAAACCCTCCTCGCAACTTAGCTAAGAAAAACCCAACACAGTGCTCCATAGTGGTAAGCAGTCCCATACTTTTATGGGGGAAAAAACAACGGTTAAAACAACTTACATAAAGTGTGCTCAATCACACTGTATACAGTGCTTTCAAACTCTCCATAGATAATCCTACACTTCCTGATGGCAACGTACCCTTTTAAGAAGTTTATAACGATGAAAAGTGTTGGGTGGGTGTGGACACGCTGGCACCATCACGTTGCCATCAGGAAGTGTAGAATCATCCATAAAAATTGAATTGGGCTTTAACACTATAAAAGCCTATAGTGAGAGATCTTAAACTCTGCTGACTCAACTACTTCATAAATCACCCCTCTACTAACCTCTACACTGTTTGTAATGTACTACATAATATGTTGAAATTCCTGATATTTGATTGTGACAAATAAATGAGCACAGAATCCAATCTAATGATAAGATGGACCAGCAATTCATGGCGCCATAGAAGCAATATATAAAACAGTCTGGATGTCATTAGTGCAGGTCAAAGGAAAATCCATCCAGCTGAACTCAGGCTGGATTATGCAGCACTTGGCTTGTGAAAGTGTAATTTGTGGCAATATGTAGATAGTGACACACTGCTGTTAATGTGTCTCTGATTCATGAAATGAATGGCCAAATACAGCAATTAATATGAATCATCCGATAAAATTAACTATGAATATAATTTTCACCTTTGCGCCTACTGAATCGCAAGACCTTATTATAACAAACCAAAAGACCTTCTATCATAAGCCAAGGCTGTGTGCATGCAAGCAAGCACAGAGACAAGTCAGATTTTGTAAGTTTAGAGTCTTGTTTCGAAATGAGTTAATAGCTCATCAGGTTGTATTGATGCTTTCTTTTTTTTTTTTGAGTCATGTAAATTTTTATGATTAGCTCTTTTATCATGTGTAAAGAGACAGTGAAGTTGATTTACAGAAGCAATAGAAACATTTCACTTTCCAAAGTGAGATTTCACTTAGCTTAGTGGATAAGATGAAGATAAGGTATGCATACTTCAATTGTTCACTTATGTAGGAGTAACAATTCTGTTTTTGCTTTTATTTTCCTAGCAGATGATTAGGTATTTAGTGTGAATATATTTTCACCTTGTTCATTAACCTCCCTGGCGGTATGATTTTGTCAGGAATTTTGTGCCAAAAGCGGTACAATTTTTTGCATGGAAATTTGGTGTTATGTATTGTAGGCCTGCAATTCTTAGTAATTACTTACTTAAACCTAACCAAGCAAGACTTTAGTAGACATCCCAGAAGTGATAAAGTTTGAAACACAAAATCATGAATTATAATCTAATAAATAATATAATTTTATTCAATAATGTAATCAAAAATAATGAAATTTGTCAAACAAAGAAAATTCAATAAACATCCTGAGTGTGATAAATTTTGAAACATGGGACTGCACAAAGTCCGACGTCACAATCAGGACAATGGAACCTGGTTTCTTTTCGGACTTTCTTTCCATTGTCATCTCTCTTTGAGCAGCAAACTACGCACATCCTGGTAGGTCCTGCCTTTTTTGCGGTTGGCAGAATGTAGTCCATAAAGTGACGACCAGTCAGGCGTTTCGGATTGACAACGTCAACAGCACGACGTCCAGGTCTGTTCACAGCTACTGATGGCGTCTGGTAGTTGAGAAAAATCCGCTCAGCCACCTTCCAGGTAAAGTCAGAATGAACAAGAGGCTTGTCAATCTTTGCTCTGTGCAGGATATATGCATTCCAAAGGCATTGTTCCAGAAGATGCCTGAAGATCTTTTTATAATATTTTTGTTGTTGTTTGCGCATAGCCGGATAAAATGTCATTGCCTGATCGGCTCTGTCGACACCTCCCATTGTGTTGTTATAGTCTATCACGACTTGCGGCTTCAGCACATCTTTCCCACCTTTTGTGTGGACCATGGCAGTGGAGGTATTGTGCACAGAACTCATAAGACACACGTCTTTCTTGTCTCGCCATCGCATTGCCATCATCTTACCCTTCTGCCAGGCAACCATTTCTCCGGTTTTTAGTTTTTTCTTGGCAAACATAGATGGCATGTCACGTCGGTTAGGCCTAACGGTACCATATGCATCCGTCTTGTTTTGCAGCAAAACCTCATACAGTTCCAGAGACGTGTAGAAATTGTCCGTGGTCACACAATATCCCTGGTTCAGCAATCGCTGCAGCAGTGTAAGGACAGATGATGTGTCCATCCCATAGCCGCTGTACCTGGGGTTGAACTTCATGCATTTACCGGTGTAAATGACCGAATTCCAGATGTACCCAGTGGATGACTCGCAGAGCATATAGGATTTGATGCCAAACCGCACTCTTTTGGATGCAATGTACTGTATCC
>NW_017306315.1:101786-105164 GCF_000935625.1 Nanorana parkeri
TATCGCTCACTTCTGCGAGCACCTCCGTGTCGCTGTCACTCAACTGGTCCAAAAACTCTTTTGTTGTAAAGTGGCGCTTTTTTGATGCCATGTTATAAATATTTTATGAGCTGAAATTACAGCACAAATGATAGTAAAATGGCAGGCAAGGGGCACTGTACAGTAATCAGGTGTCAGATCTGAGGTGATACAGTGTAGTCCTCTCAGATTACACTGTATCAGCTCTTTTATGTGTGTTTCACTTTTGAATTTGCCGCCCAGTTCCGCTCCCATGCGCCGCTGCTGCTCGCAGGGAACGGAACCAGGAAGTCAGATGCCGGCTGGCGATCATGGCGGAGGACATAGCTGAAGATCATTCTCGCCGGCGATCATAGCGGATGACATCGCTGGATCGCCAGGAGAAGGTGAGGAAACTCCGCTGACAGCTCTGCAATGTTACCCCGAGCGTGACTCGGGGTTACCGCTCCTGGCAGTTAAAATTAACCCCGAGTCACGCTCGGGATTACCGCCAGGGAGGTTAAAGTATGTGAACTTTCACTCTTCCAATTGAGCATTGTTTTTAGTAAATTAGCCTCAGTATGTCTAGTAAAATAACAAACTGGTTTAAATGTTGATAAGTTATTTATATTAGAGCAAAAGCTGTGGTAGGTGCCTTTCTTACCCTAACGTCACCAAAAAATAAAAACAATTTTAAAAAAAGTTGCATGCAGCATGAGTAAATGTTAGGCCAGTCTTCAACCTATTTTTCCATAGAGGAACCCTTGAAATAGTTTTTGGGTTTCTGGAAAACCCCTTCATAAATAATATCTACAGTTTCTGTTACATTAATGTGATCCGTAGGTTGTAGTGAATTTTAAATAGAAAAATAAAGAATGGGTTGTACTTCACGCATTCTATATGACAAAATTATTTTCAGTAATAAACATAGAATACAGCAGATAATAATAATGGCCAGCAATTAACTCAGACAGTGAAAATTGTGCTGACTGCTTACCTTGGTGGTCAGAGTAGAAGTGAGCCCTTACATTTGCTGTTAGTGGTGACAGGGTATAAATCTGCTGCTTCTCTCTTATTAAGGCCTAGCAATATCGGGAGGAACCCTAGGGTACTCTGGAACCGAGGCTAAAAAATGCTGCATAGAAATTTCAGTAAGGCCATAGTGATACCTCCCAAATGTTGCCACAATAACATATACAGTGACCAAGAAAGCCACAGAGAAAGCCACACAGTAGAATATGTGAAGTTCATGTAAAGTTCATTGTAAATGACAATATACTGTACAGGACAGTTGATTCTTTACAATAAAAACAAGTTAAAATCGTTTCCTTCTATATGCCCTGATCCGTAAGCATATTCTTTACTTAATTCACCCTACTTCCTCAAGTGCAGCCCACCAGGTAATGTACTTACCTTCAGCCCCAATCCAGTGGTGTCTGCACAGGCTTTAGAAAGAAAACCTCTAGCATGCCCTTGTTCACACTGCACATATGCGCCAAGACTCCTGGTGATTTCTATGGGATGCCTGTACTTTGCAGGACTGTTGGACATGTGTATGAACTCTATGTGACAACACTGGACCAGCACTGTCAGATGGAGAGTCCATAGCATTGGGTAAATTGCCAATCCGGTGACTTTGCTTTCACTCTTGGTGACTGAATGGAGCAGTAAGAAAGCAAAAGAAGGGGAGGATTTGCTTCTGCATTAAAATTAACCTTTTGCTATACCCAGCACAGATTCACTGGCCCTAATACTTAAAATCCAACTGCAGGCTAAATTTGCTTTTGTTATAAAAGACCCCCAGGTGCTAAAAAAATAATTTTAGGTTAAAATACTAACCTATAACCTATAGTTTTTCCCCACAGTACTTATTTTCATTCACAGGATGTCCTCAGTCTTGAGGAGAGGGTGTCACCACAGCGCTCTTCAATCACAATGTGCAGAGAGCGATGCTCCTTAATCCTTCTCTGATCTAAATTCTAGAACTCAGACCTTAAATTTACCTCCTAACATAAATGTTAACTATATACTGTACATTATAATAACACTACTTAATTGTAAACAACAATTCACCAATAATAATAAATACAGTCTATTACCATGTTTTCCTCTACTTTTAGCCTTTGTAGCAAGGTGCACATGGAAGGTCTTACGACAATAAAAAACCCAGAAAATTCCCAGCACACTTGCCAGCTAGCCTGTAACAAAACAAATTGGGTCCATGACTGTACAAAAAAAATCTCTTCAAACAGATCTTCTGTGTACTAGAGTCTACAGAAATCAATGTAATGCAAACAAATCAGTCCCAGGAGAATCTTATAGGTATACGTATAGTCATAATGGGAATCCCTTTCACCTTACCCTGCGTCTCATTAAGTCAGCCACTTGTCTAATCTACTGTCTAATACACTACATATACATTCTTAAAGTGACATTAAACCCTCAGATTTTTTAACATAAACCAATACTGTAATTTGTGCCTTACTGTAATCCATGGTTGTTTCCCTTCTCTTTGCTGCTCTTCCTTTTAAATCCTTATCTCTTCTCATGCTGGGGGAGAACTTCCCTTTGCAGCTGAGTGCCTCTTCCTGTAGTGCTGGCTCAGGTTGTGAACCTGCACACAGACACCATGTATCCATTCCAGAGACAAGGCAGTCTGCTGCAAAACAGACGTTCTGCCCAGCATGAGAAGAGATACGGATTTAAAAGGAAGAGCAGCAAAGAGAAGGGAAACAACCATGGATTACAGTAAGGCTCACATTACAGTATTGGTTTATGTTAAAAAATCTGAGGGTTTAATGTCACTTTAATCCAAAAATGAGTCAAAAGATTATGTTTATTGACAAGAAAAAATATGTTTATATAGCTGTTCCATTTATGTTGGTTACTTTTTTATTTGTTTTGCCAGTTTCTACCAAATATGTGGAGCAATTAGTTTTCCCTACTGGATTGTTTCCTTAAACTTTGCAATACTGTCAACGTTATGAATACCCAGCCATGTAAACACCATTCACACAGCACGCTGGAATTCAACGTTCATATGATTTCAAATAAAAAACAGCATCCATATTGAAAGGGAATGTGCTCTAGGGTTAAGGTGTACATCTTAACAATAAAAATAGTGGGGAACAACAAGGTAGTAAACTTTTGTCCCACAAAAAGAGAGGAATTAAATGTATGTACACCAACGCTAGAAGTCTGGCAAATAAAATAGAGGAGCTTGAAATTAGGTTAATTGAAGAGGACTTCGACATAGTGGGTATAGCGGAAACCTGGCTGGACAGCACGCATGACTGGGCTACTAATATAGAGGGGTATAACCTGTTTAGGAGGGACAGAGGTGGGAGAAGAGGGGGGGGGTGTTTGCATTTACGTAAAAAA
>NW_017306315.1:106508-154133 GCF_000935625.1 Nanorana parkeri
GAACTCACTGCCACAGGCGGTGATTTCAGCAAATAATGTGGAATTGTTCAAGAAACTTTTGGACGATTTCTTAAGGGACCGTAATATACAGGGGTACGGGTACTCCTAGAATGAGATCCTAATAGGTTGGACTTGATGGACTAATGTCTTTATTCAACCTCAAATACTATGTAACTATGTAACTATCTTTGTGGCCGCAAATGTTGTCATTTGTTTGTGAGTGCCTTTTTGAGTCAGTTTTCCTTTGTGTTTAAATTATATCTTAAAAAATGGAAACATGTAAATTTGGCTTTCGGTTAAGAAGCCCTGCTAAGTTCAAATAATAAGATTTTGTATTTTCAGTTATTTGAGATAAAGTGAAAACACTAAGAGGCATATATTATCCTTATGGGGCAAGCCCTAGCACATATTATTCGCCTGAGTTCCCCAGAGCCCATCACTGTTCAGTGTTTATTTTCCCCCTTCTTCATCAAACTGCAGACAGTTGCCAGCGACACTGAACTGCAGTAGCATAAGAAAGGGTACAAATAGCAATGGTGCTGTGGACTGAATTTTAACATTTGAATGCATATATTTGTAACACCAGTGTTGCTAAATAGGGCTAGTTGTTTTTACTGAGTTTGACAAATGATTACAGAAAAAATGAATATAAATCACATAATAATAATAATAAAAATAATAATAATCATCATCATTATTAATTATTATTATTGTAGTACTAAGCTATATTTAATGATGCTCTACTTAGTATTACCTTTGTAATTATTAAAGGAGAACTATGAGGTGAGTGATTTCCACTCACCTCATAGTTCTAGCCGACCTGTGACAATGAGACTGTCACAGGTCGGCTCAGTAGAATTTCCTTATTAAAGAGACATAGCCTAACTAAATAAGTTGAGAATCTTCATTCAATAAATTATAGTTGACTGTGGTACTTTGCATACCCAATCATATGCAGATTAAATAAATGAACATAAATATGCTTTTCACATGACTGGATAATTGAAGTGGATCTTCACTCAGTTTATTGAGTGAATATTTTTAACTCCTCTAGTAAATAAGCCATACTGTCTTGAAATGTGCCTCATTAGTAAAAGTAGAAGAATGATACTTAGCAGTACTGCACCCGATATATCCAATCATTGCTTTCTCTTAGAGTGACACCCACTGCTGGTATCTTCAGCCTCCAACACCTCCCGGTGTATTGGATGCTTATTTCCCATGCTGTGCACTTTGGTTCCAGCTCTGGTTGCCACTTGACTAGTGTGTCCATGCAGCTATTTTGCAGAAGATACCAGTGAAGTAAAGAAAGGCTGTGCTACATATGTGCTGGTACAGCGTGGATGTTTTTTTTTGTTTTTTTTTCCAGCTGCAACATGTGCAATGCTGGGCTGGCTATAAAATAGAACATTCAATTCAGAAGCCCTGCTAAGTTAAAATAATAGACTCTTGTATTTTCTGTGATTTGAGAGAAACAGGGCACAGAGACACAAAAAGTACACATATCCTATAAAAAAAAAAAAGTCCTTTGCTGTTTTGCATAATACCTGTTTCCAGCATTTCTGAATCCAGCGTATAACTGACAGAGTCTTAAATAGTTTTCATTCCTTTCAGTTTACATCAATAGTTATTTTATCTGCCAGACTGAAATAATTAGATTATTTTTTTTGTTATCTGTTTGGAACATGTTTCTTAAAAATATACTTGCAAGTTATATCAATATTATTCTGTCCCATAAGGTCCAAGCAATCAAATACCTCTGTGTTTTTGAGGCTTCAAAAATACTAAGACAGAGGTGTGCCAGTTAGGTCGCTAACTTAGAAGAAAACTAAGAGGCACTATATACAATAGCTGCATCACTGTTATAATAAATATTTTATTATGCCGACATAATAGACACATATACAAGCATAAACCCAACTCATAAAAAGTAGCACATTTCTTCTTAAAGCACAACTCTCATCATACCAATATGTCTCTCTTTCCTGAATGTTACCACAAATGTTATTTGCTCTATAATCACTGCTACCCTGGTTTCCACATGTGCAATCAGTTCTATTTTATTTAAAATTGGTAAATCCAACAGAGCATTTTTTCTGGTTGGGGTTTCCACCAATTGACCCATGACAATTTCCTGCAATAAATTTAGGTGATGAGAATTAGTTGAGTGCGCAGTTTCATTTGCCAAATTAAAATCAACGCAGCAAAACAAAAAAAATAACAAAAAGCAATACATGTTACAATTATTATCTTCAGTACAGAGCTGTCCCTCATAGTACTTCTTTTCTACCACTAAATGTCCTCATTCTTCCAGGTTAAATAATGGTCATTATCATTCAGCTCATTTCCTTTGAGCCCAGGCTGTCAAGGACTCACCCCCTGGAGTGATCCAAGCTCAGAGTACTACTGCACTGAACAGTGCTCAATTGTTCCAGAGGGTCCTTAAAGGAGGTAGGGGGAAGGTTCAAAAAGTCTAAATGTCTGCTTTAATTTAGATGTAAACCATAACTGAATGACATTTAGTTTATTGGCTGAGCTCAGAAACCTACTGCATCAAACAGCATTCACTAAAGTTAAAGAGGAAGGACTCATGACCGTTCTATATACTAGACTTCTGCTTTAAACTGCCTTTTCTACATTAAGGGGACAGTTTATAAATCTTCCACCTAGATATAAGATTTTTAGAAAGCATTAGGGATTAGGGATGACTTCCCAGCCAAGTGAGCCGGCCAAACAGATCTGATAATATCGTGACACAACCTCCACCTTGCAGACACCCCCATTCTCCACACATGCATATTCATCCTCAGCAGCAGCAGTCATTACTGTACCACAGATGACCCTTGGCCAGCTGGGCAGACACCACTCTCCAAGCTCTCCCAGATCTGCCCACGTCTCCTGTGTGTACAACGCCCGTACCACCCGCATGATCGGCCCTCAGCCTGCTACTGCGCATGCGCAGACTGCCCAACGATCTCATTCAGAAATCCTCTAACAGTGTCAAGCAGGCGGTGCTGCTTGACGGAGTCAGGCAGCGGTATAGCGGCTTGGAGAGCGATGTCTGGCCGAGGGACATCTGTGGTATGGTGATGACTGCTGCAGAGGATCGATGTGAAAAGAATGAGGTGTCTGCAGGGTGGAGGTTGTGTCACCATATTATCAAATCTGTTTGGCCGGCTCAATGCTGATTGGCTGAGAAGCCGGCTTCCCAGCCAATCAGCACTGAGCCGGCCAAACAGCATGGAGGTGGCTACCTGGCTCCATGTTCCCTCACGACACTGCTGGTCAGAGGAAATCTACTCGTCCAAATACTCACATGGTTATTCACAAAAGGGTGAAGAGTTTGGGGAAGGCAGGAGTAGTGAACAATCTAGGATAACATAGCTGATTTGGAAACTGATTGGAAATTCTCCAATTCTGTCACTTTCCAGATCAGCTATGTTGTCCTAGATTGTTCACTTCTCCTGCCCTCTCCAAACTCTTCACCCTTTTGTGAATAACCCTGTCAATATCGGCATCCCTGGAATGCATTATAGCTATTTAATTTACTTTTCTACTTTAAGGGTATGATTTTTAAATCTTCCACCCAGCCATATAAATTCAGAAAGCATTATAGCTATTTAGCTTATTTAAAATGTTTCCACTCCTAGTTGTACTGCTAATGACAAGATAAACATATTAATTGTTATTATATTAACAGAAAAACAACAAAACATGTTTATAATTACGGTTAATGTGTACTGAACAGTAAACTGGACTTACAGTTTCACTTTGATCCCGGTTCCTGTCATTCTTTGCTTAATCGTGCTATGTTTGGGCTGTAGGGTGTCAATTTCACCTTCACACACTCTTCCGAATTATCTGTTGTATTTGTCTGGTAAACTTACTACGACAGAGACTGGATAATATGTGGCAAACTTTACTACAGGAATGTTTTAATTAAAAATATTAAATACTTTTGTTGCCAGGTGCCACTGAAAATGGCTTCATGTGCCCACCATGGCATGCATGCCTTAGGTTCTTGACCTCTGGGCTATAGGTACCTTGGCATGCATCTCCTTGCCAAGATTTCTCAGGCCAGGACCAATAGAAGTTTAGCAACTGATTGCTATTAATTATCCAAGCCAGTTGTGTCCTAAAAAGGATCTCCAACCAAAATGTTTTCTTGGATGGAGTAGGGAGTAGGGTAGAATTACAACCTGTTTCCAGTTTATATTGCTCTGTGTGCTGGTTTGGAGACAGTGACTTTTTGTCCTGATGACCTTTATTACCAAGACTAAAATAAAGAGAAATAAAAATGTATAGGTTATTGCTAAAAATCACTGCCGAGGGTGAGATTTCTCCAAACTCTGGGGGCATTTTTCCCCATTTCTTACTGTTTCTCTGGGATAGGAAGTCGACAGAAATTGCCCATATTTGGACAAGGAGGTTCTAACCCTTGAACACTGAAAAAACATTTTGGCTGGCGTTCCACTTTAATAGTATCCCCCTTTGTCCCCTGTAGGCCTAATTATGCATGCCTATGAAGAGATAACTTGTACCAGAGATTCTTCGGTGGCCAGATCCTGCTCGCATTTTCGACTGCCTTCTCTTATGGATATTTGGACTGTACATTTTAAACCATTGAAACACCTTTTTAATTGTGATAAAGAGGATCAAAGATAACTTGGAATCATTAACAAAGTTCTAAAAAGCTTCACCTGGTGAAGGTGACTCATAAGCTAACTGAATCGCCACCTGTTCATCTGTAATTGTGTTTAGCTAACAACAAACATTATACTGCGGATAGAAACACTGCATATTTATAGTCTAAATTCTTCTGATTATTGTAAATGCAAATTTTATGATGTTATTCAAAATGGCAAAAATACTAGAAGACAAGCTAGGACATGTTATAAAGCAGCAGAGGTATCTAAGTTATATACAGCTTGTCCCTGTAAAACAATGGAAAACATTAGGCAGGGTCCTCCTTACCATCTTGTCTTGAATTGTATTGTAATTGTAATGTCTTCCTTATATTGTAAAGCGCTGCACAAACTTTTTGCGCTATAAAAATCCTGTATAATAATAATAATAATAATTAGAGCAGAACCTTAAACAATTGGTCAAATACATGGCTGTAATACCTACATGCTTACTATTTTATCCTCCTTGATAATTTGTATATTTGGCCAGCTAGTCTGCTAATCAGTAGATCACTCTTCCACTTACTGGTTTACCTACAAAACCCTAACATTCAATTTCTCTATTCTACTCCCTTATAGTATTATTAAATATACCATTGGATGCAAAAAATACTTGTTGATCCTGCCAGAAATGTAGTGCTGAGGTGTGCCCTGTTCACTCTTCCTGTCTTACCTCAAGGAGGGTAATTGGTCCTTCCTGTTCCTATCTTAGACTAAGGAACCATTAGTCCTATGTTGTGGTGATAAGCACAGTGGGAGGGATTCAGTTGCTTAGCAAAAGACAACTGGGCAGGGCTTACACCATTCAGTCCACAAACATGCTGTGTGCAACATAGAGAGACCCCTTAAAGTGTATCTAAACGCTACATTGCAGCTTAAAAGTGCTTAGATATGTCAGCTTTTTTTAACTGTATTTTCACCTGGTGGTACTCACAGTAATGCACTGTCCTAGGGTGATAATGCTCACTGTACTGTATTTATTGAGGAGCAGCTTTGTTGCCCTAGGTTGCTTGCTCCTAAATTAGACGCCAGAACAGTTCCCATAACACAGCGCAGCAAAGGCAGAGTGTACAGCAAGTTACAAGGTTTTTTTTGCTCCTAAAAAATGCTTTCAATTGTATATTTAACAGCCCAAAAAGGTGAAGCTCAGAGAAGTTAATATTTAGGGCTAACATATACCTTCCTGATTCCTAAGTCTTCTTCCTAGCTTCCTTGCTTACTAGATAGAGAGGATAATGCTGACACATTGTCCAATGAGGAGCCTGGAGGTATGAGGTGACATAGCAGGCTTAAATACTGAACCAGAAAGATCAATTACATAGACGTTCCATGCCAAACGGAAAATCCGCCTTCTTGCAAGCCACCTCTTAACACTTTAAAAAGGCATTTGTAAAAAAAAAAAAAAACATATTGCCAGAGAAAAAATAAATTATTTACCTCTGCCCCAGCCTCATACATTTCCAGGAGTCACGGGTGTCACTGTGGCTTACTGCTGCCTCCTGGGATAACTGGGCAATTGAAATCCATTGCAATGGGCAAGATGATCTCACCTATGCCTCCCTGGGGCCCAGGTAAGTAATTTTTTCCCCCCAGGCAATCTGCTTGTTTACAAATGGCTTCTTAAAAGCCATTTGTGTTTTTGTGCGTAGGGGGGCAAGGGGCTTGCAAAAAGCAGCCCTTAAGCTTGGCACTTTAACTAGGAATGCTTTGCAGGGTGGAAAATCTGTGTAAAGCACAAAATTGGCAGGATCAAACATACTTTGGCTGGGAAAACAGTAAACATATATATTTCAATTGTGTATTTCACTGTTGTCCTGCTGTTCTGCTTTAATGGCAGTCCAAATGGTCTATAAACCAGTATAAGAATGCCAGATGAAAATATGCTTCAAAGAGAGTGCCCTTAAAGGGAGATAACTCTCTCTTTGTAAATATGATTTAACAAAAGTGCCACAGACGGGTGTCCCCGTTCGCAAACTAATTCAGCCAAAGAGATTGGGTGAAAGCCAGCACAGTGCCTGGCTTAGAAAGTTACTAACAATAGTATGTTTGCGATAAAATGCTAGTTTGGATTTCTGCACAGCTAGGAGTTCTAGGGCCACTGAAGTCCTTGTCAAGCAACACAGCAATGGGGCTCTCAGGGAGATGGGAACCTTACTTCTCAAGTGCAAATGTTTTTCTAGGTTTACTAGGCTGTAAATGCACCCAAGATTTGCATGCAACATACATGCATGACAGCTTCGTATTACAGTGTAAACCTCTGAAAAAAAGCCTCATCTGCTGATATATTCTCACTGACCATTCAGTTTTCTTTCCTTCAAGACTTACATCACAGCTGTGGGAACTTGGTCAAAGTAAATGTTAGCAGAAACTAGGGATTATTTACTGAAGGAAATGTAGCAGAACATCTTGTGTAGTTAAATCTATTGTCAGCACAAACCTCTAAAAATAACTTTGGAATCAACTTTTACTGGTAGGTAATTGTAGTTCCATAATTCTGTGACCTGAGATTCAGGATACATAGTTTTCCTATCCTGAAGAGTAATACTTTTCTGTTATGTTTGTCTGGGAGGCAATATTACCTTAAGGGGATAATATACAGTAAATGGTTTAATTATAAAAAATGGAGCAAATTCAGGTTCCATATTTTCTGTCTCTATTACAGAATTAAATATGCTGTAAATAACTGGTTGTTGTGTAAAATACCACTTGTTTTTTTTATATTGTCATATTTCATGTATTATATGGAGTATCTTGTCTTGGGGCACAATAAAATATTGTCTTCTAGACAATAAACTGATCTTTCTGTAGGGCTGCTACTAGTGGTATTCTCTAGGTGTTTTAAAGAGGCACTTACTGTATATGCATACATATTACAACCCAACCCCCACATTTTCCTAATGATCCATCACTATGATGGACTATATAGGAATGTATTAGAGATAGAAAGGGGTACACAATCTTCAGTAATACCAGGAAGTACCAGTGATTTGTCAGAATGTCCTGAGACCCAGCACAAGAAACTTTGGGTTTTGGAGGCTTCTGCGGGCACTTTATAACTGCAGCATTTTTTATTTTGCTGACATGAAAAGGAAGCCTCCACTGGATAAAAAATTGACATATCAGAGCCATTTTGTAACATCCTGAGCTAACCTTGGGGAACCCATAAAAGTCTATGAATTTGACTACACAGCCGGTTGAGATAGAAGTAAAAAAAAATTGAGCAGTACTGCTGGTGTCCTGGTGATGGAATACAGTCCCTGGTCTGAAGTCTGATTTTTTTTTTCCTGAGCCATAAGTGTTGGCCAGTGTGTAGGGAACCTGCACCAACATTTGAATTTTAATTTCAGTCCCATTTCTCTCTTCTTCTCTGGTCCTTACTGCTGCATATACCAATGTGTGTTGCAGTAATACGATGAGTGCTGTGCAGTAATAAAATGAGGCTGTGTGATGACATTATCCCAGGTTGCAGGTTCATGACAGCATGACATGACAACTGTCAGTCACCGCTTCACGCAGGGACTCCCCCCCTCCCCTCTCCAATCCTCCAGCGCTGAGTGGAGGAACGGACGGGGAGGGGGTGGGAACAGGTGGCTCTGCCTCTAGATAGGCAGAGCCAGCTGTCACTCACGCAGCTGGATGGATCCAGAAAGTATTGTCGGGATCCGTCCCGGCTGCGACGCTCTCAGTATTGCCCGCGATATACTGAGCTTTGGGTCACAGGAGGAGGTTAGTATATGTCCTTCCGTGACCCTAAAGAGAACTATGGGGAAAACACTTACCCCATAGTTCTCTTTTAACTTAAATGTTCCCTTTGAGCAAGAGTTTCTTTTTATTCATTTCTATAGTCAATAAACTTTCCGTCATATATTAAAACTTATATAAATGATCAAATAAATGAACTAAGAATAGGTTAAAATCCAAAAGACACTATTACAAATACAAATGTATTGTTAATGGAAAGCACTTTATCTTAAAAACTGTTGCCAGTGCCATGTAATACTATAACAGTACAGTAGAAACAGAAAGTGCACAGCTCACCCCTATCATGCGTCCTTGTAATCCACATTCGGTGCACAGATGACTCTCTTCTGGAGTGATAGGCTCAAGGACTGTAGAACCAGCACACGATGATCTCCCAAAGAAATTCAAACTTTATTCCACTTGCTTCTATACAAAGAACAAACGCTGATGGGCTTCTGCCTTACCCGGCCTCAGTCATAGCTGAATTTCTTTGGAATATCATCATGTGCTGGTTCTACAGTCTATTCTGCAGTACTCCAGACCAGAGAGCAGGGGAGAAGGGAACATCATCATCTACCGTTAGGGAATTGTATAAGTAAAGTGAAGATATATAATATCATACATTATAGAGTCCACAACAACATTGAAACTTAACTGAGTTGGTCACTCAAACCTTCCAGGCCTTTGTCAAGTCATATCCAATTTGAGGGGTTAGGGAGACAGCCAGATCAGAGGGTGAGGAGAAAAGAGGGGGGCTTATGCTCCAACGCCTACAGAGATAAGAGTTCTGCATTGAAACTAGGAGGAAGGAAATGTATACACCAGGAATACCAAATCTCCAGATCCCTGTCCATTTTATTAAAGAGTCTAGCCTCACTTTATTTATTGTTTGGTTTGCGGCCATGAGAATATGAATCATTCATTGGAATTGGACGCAGACCCAGAAGATACTGTTATGTACTGTAGCAGCTGGGGCTACAACAGTGCATTACAGGATCCCCGTGGCCCTACCAGTGATCAGATCTGTATACATACATTGTGCCAAGCTTGATCAATGTAAATATATATATACAGTATACACCATGTATAACAAAAGTTATACTATGCACTGCCCATATGATATAATTTCATCCTGTTAGAAACAGCAACCAAGGCATCAAAATACACATGTATGGCATTTTACATTTTTTATCATTTTAGTGCTGTCTTTCAAAATATGTCACCTGGCAAGTTGCAACCATGCTGTGGGCTCTGTGAGGTCTCTAGTGAATGGGAAGAATGAAAGTAGATTTGTACATTGGCACGGAGATATGGTTATAGGGATAAAAAATTGGGTGACCCCCTGGATTTTAGGGTGAGTTGGCATTGCCATCAAAGCAATCCTGTTGCAAAAATGAAATAGCAAAACACATGTTCTCTGTAAAAGAAGAGAGTACATACTTACATTTTCCACTGTCTCTTCTAGTAAACTATTCCCTTAAAGAGGAGTTGTCTGTTGAAGTCTGCTGAAGAAAACAGCACTTCTGGGAGTGTCGATCTCCTGGTCCCCTGCTGTATTCACTGGTTCCTTCCGCTGACCTCCAACTCATACAAGTCAGTGGGAGAAACAACTGAATGCAGTGGGGGATCGGGAGATCGAGGCTCCCAGAAGTCTCAGTTTCTGAACAGACTTCAGAAAATGTTCCATCAATGGAGAAGCATTGAGCAGCCTGGGTAGCTGGTGAGTGAATATTTACTTTCTCCTTTTACAAATTTTTATCAAATACACACTTGAGACAATATTGCTTCTTATAGCCGTGGTTAAAAGTAGATTTAGAACCTGGATGAATGAACTATCTACTATTTTTTTAATGAAATACACTTTTTTTGGAAGACAACTCTCTTTTATACATTACCCATAATGATAAAGCGGTGATCTAACATCATCAGGAGAGCACTTCCTAAACAACTACATATGAATTATTATATTCCATAGAAATAATGAAGTCGTTGTTAATGAAAACAAGATAAGAACATAGGAATTAATAGGTCTTGGATGTATCCCATATATTACCTAAAATGTGAATCTCTTTGATGACACAGATGAAATGGCTTTGAAGGCTTTGTATTTCTGCAATCCCAGTGATTAATATAGTAAGAATCCACACAGACATTCATTGAGTACAAAATCTGCATAATTGGACATGCTAACTATTGTTTTAGGTACACTGAACTTGTTTATCAAGCTTACGCCAAGGCTTGCTTCAACTTGCTATTCCGCTGCCAGGCTCTTTCCATTTAACAGTATCGACTCAAAATACTGTATGAGTATATTCTTTTGTAATATACAAAATCATATTCTATAGTATCACAATCCATATTGAGATACCTATTATTTCAAAATGTCGCCATAATCACTAAAGACTTTTGTTTTTCTTTGTGTGAATATCAGTATATTTGGCAAGCTGCTTATATATTTTTGTCATGTGGTTATTTCAGAATGATTCATGTGAACTATAGGCTATAATTATCATCTGGTAAATTTCCTTTGACCTGCTTAGCAGGGACCTTGTAAGGATAGACTCACTGTCATTATTAAATCTCAATTATTTGTCTTTGCATCTCTCCATCTAAATCAAACACGCAGTATTTTTGTACATTTCTTTTTCTCATCAAGCACGGATTTTACGGTATGAGGGAATCTTTTTGTTGGACTCTCACTGAGTAAATAAGGGTCATTTGTACCCAGCCCGGCATTGTGGAATAGAGCTTATAATGTGACAGCATGGAAATGTAAGGTGTCCACAAAGTGGTGTCAATGGGTTATTCATTCATTATTCCATTTATATCAGGCCAAAAGGCAATTTGCAAAATTAATTCCCTAATATTGAGGGCACTGGAGGGTTTTTACACAGCTGCACAAAACCCGAAGCTCCATAGATCTTGTAGTTGCCATTCTAATGCATGTGAGCTGCTAGTAAACGCTGAGGCTGGACGCATGCACTTGTGTACACTTAATCCTTTAACCCTTTCACTGCCTAACACTTTTGACCTCAGATGGCCAGACCATTTTTGCAATTTTTTCACCATTTGTTAAAGTTTCAACTGCAGCCTTTATAGTTTTAAAGCCCATTTCCACCTTTGCGGAGGTATTTTTAAAAAACATATGTCAGCAATGTACACCGAGTATAAATTAAGCAGGCATATGCAGTTGCTATAATGTATATGAACACAGAAACTTAATTTTTTTGTTAGCTTTCCTCTTCATGACCTCATGGAAATGGCCGCCTCTGTGCTTTGCAAGCAATGTGTGTATATTACAAGTGAGCTTTCCACCCGTCACCCCCTATTCATTAGTATTTATAGTGGCAACTCCCCCTCCCAGGACAGTGTATTGTGTGTAAAGGCAGAGCTGGTATTTAGTGATCATTTTACAATGAACAACAGGGAGGGGGGCTGCTGTTAACAGCCTGATTACAATCTGACCACAGTGTCAGACTGAATTTTCTGTGCAGAAAATTTTGAATTTGTAGGATTCAAGCCTAATAAAATATTCATAAAAAATAAAGAAAGCCTGCAATGTGAGTCGTGAAAATGTGCACACATATCCATGATCACTGCACCTCTACATTACCACAACAAATGCAAATCACTTACAAAGTTTATATAGTTACATAGTTAGTCAGGTTGAAAAAAGACGCAAGTCCATCGAGTTCAACCTATAGAAATAGACTTTAAAAGACCCCCCAAACCATACATTTTCTGAAAGCACAAGACTGATAGAATAAAAAGATGGTGCTACTAATTTTGTAGGTCCCACAACAATTGCGCAAATCTTTATCAAATCAATATTTTAGCTAAAATATACTAAAATCTGTAAAAAAGCAATATATGCTAAAATCTTTTTTGTGGTAACACCTCATCTGCAGTTTGTGCTCTGTGTTGGTGTGTGTTGTGATAAAATAATGCAGGCATACATTTAATTTCAACACAGCATATTACAATGCACGGCAATGTGTCAGAACGCTTTGCCATGCACTGCCACGCAGTTAAATTATTGCTGTTTTAAAAAGTAAAAAAAAAGAAAATATCAAGCACTGTGATGTGTTCTAACAATGCACCGCAGCACACGTGCATGATGTACACCACAATGTGGTGTACGATATGTTATGTGTGTGCTTTATTTCTTTTTTAACTTTGTTTTTACTATTTTTAAAATTTCTTTATTTTTTTTAAACTTTACTGTCAGGGGGTATAGACCCCTGATATTTTCCTTTTGAAATAGAAAAACAGTTAAAGGACACAAAATCCTCAATCTCTTTTTCTGTAGCTCTAGCACTCCCCAGTTATGAATGGACAGGAAGCTTCTGTACTAAGTGCTCCTGTCCATTCATAAATGGAGCAGATAGTATGTAATTACTATTTTTCCAATGATGAAATCACTTACTATTTTCTTAGTTATTTACAAACACTGACAGGGGTATCCACTAAAGGGTGAAGAGTTTGGAGAAGGCAGGAGAAGGGAACAATCTAGGACAACATAGCTGAACTGGAGAATTTTTCCAAATCAGCTATTTTGTCTTAGATTGTTCACTACTCCAAACTCTTCACCCTTTAGTGAATCACCCTGTGAGTGATTTGTACAGTACAGTATTTGTTTTGCACTAGGAAGGATCGCTAAATATTTAACATATTTACAGATCCTCTGCTTTCTATCCTGAACTGCTCTGCCCCCTCCCACCTTTCACCGGAGCTCCTACACATGCCTCGCTCAGCCTCCTGACAGCCGGTCTCTCCTCCCCACTGGGCGCTGTTTCCCCTCCAATCCCTACAGCCTCTGCCAATACAGGTGAGGTAGAGCAGTAGGAATCGGAGGGGACACAGACAACAGCATGCAGCCAGCTTCCAGCAGGGTGAGGAGAGCTACAGAGCGGTGGGAGCAGCGGTGGTGACAGGTATTTATTTACAGAGCATCATGGGGGACCCTTCTGATAAAAGCTTATGGTCACTGAAGCGACCATGAGCCTATGAGAGAAGGCTGAATGCCAATGACGTAAAGCATAATCAGCTGGCCAGCAGGAAATTGTTTTGTTTCCGACGTATGCCTTACGTTGTTTGCAGGGAAAGGGTTAAACTATCACTATCCTGTGATTACATCAGCATTGTAGTAGGACTACATACTATAATTGTTTTTGATATGTAATACAGATAGGATATAGCTACTGTCCAGATGTAGCCTTTATGCATGCAGGTGGGATATCGCTATTGTCCATATTTAGGCTGTATCTATATAGATGGGAAAGATGAATATAAATATTCAGATTCCTGAAGAAATAGTGGAGGTCCACTCTAAAGGCCTTTTAATATAACTTTCATTCTATTTGGTGGCAATTCTGGGAGTCTTTGCACCTCTTTGTAACCTGATTCAGAGAGAGTTGCAGTAAGCCGTGTAGCTGAGATCGCCATGACGTATGCTGTATATCTACAACCCGGCTATTAAAGTAGGTGAGTCCTTCCATTTTTTTTAGTGGACCTCCCGATATTGAAGAGATACTTTAGGAGAAATGGAATGTAATTGCCAAATACTAACCAGCTGGGAACAGTCATCACAGATTTTGAATAAGTCTGTATAAGGATATCAGCAAAAGTGCGTCGCGCCAAGGTGCTTTATATAGTGTTGTCCCAGCTACCGATCCAGGTGAGCGGACTCCATCTCCATTTTAATAATTATTTAATTTGTTTAACTGATACTTTAAAAGGCTGTTCATTTCTCTGTCCAGGACGAGACATCACAACTTTTCTGCCAGTAGGTTTTATCAATACACATGACATCACTAATTACTGTACTGCTGTATTGTAAACAAATGGTGGGGAGGTGGATGTGGTTTTTTTGCCGTTTATAAACGGGTGGCCAGCGCATCTGTGAATGGCTGTGATGTAAGCTATCTTTGGACAGCTCAGTTCACAGTCGCAATGTACATGTACAAGTGTCTCTGTGAACCAATTACAGCTATCACAAATGTAAACACCAGCAGTGTTTACACACATTCGGCCTATTCACAAAAGAGGAAGCACCCCTTCAGTCCTTGTGAATGGTGATGAATGTTCCTTAATCCCAGCAGGGAAGATGATTGCGGCAAATCACAGGTGAAGATGAGGGGTCTTAAAATGTCACTGACCAAATGATTAGGGGATCATTTTTTTTTAAAGGTGGGTGGGTAAAGTACCACTGGCCAACAATATTTGTGGGGTGGTTTTTTTAAAGGCTGGGGGCTGCACAGCACCAGTGATTATGGGATAATTTATTTTCCTTATATAAAAAAACCCAGTTATTATTCAAATTATATTTTATCATATAAAATTTGATTATACAAAAATAATTTGGGCACTGTAGCATGACGAAGTAATTGTCTGTCAAATTGTCAAAGCACTGCAAACTGAAAAATGGTCTGCAAATGAAGGGGTATATACAGGCTTAATTTACATCTCACTTTCTTTTATAAATGCAGTATTGCACATACGGAAGAGGTTCAGTTTCATGCCCGCTATGGTTTTGTGGAAAATCTGTTGGATATGAATTCACATGTGCTGGCAAATGTTGCACAATTTTGCTTTTTTTAAAAACATAATGCACTGTGTAGCATTTGAAATCCTGTCAGTAGGCTTACAGGGATCAATAATGGTGGGATTGAATAAGACAGCACTCTCTCTATAAAGGGTGGGCTCATTGTAGCCATATTGTCAGTAATAAAGTTTGGTATTATGTTTTTCATTTTAATTTGTGCTTAAAATAGGATAGAAAAAAATGAATATTAAATAAATAAATAAAACAGTTTTGGGAGTTAGTTCAATTGTTAGGGTCTACATTTTGTGGGGGGAGGAGTTTATATGTTTTTCATTTTGTGTTGCTAGGGCTTTTTTAAAGATTGGTGTGTTTAAAGCACAGCATTCACTTGTGGCTGACCATATGTTGGAGCTGTATGATCTGGCGACAGGTAAGTCGCCAGAATCGCTTCTGTTGTAAAGCCGACAGTCGGCTCTACAAGTTTAAACAGACTCCCGGCGGCAAAAGTCACCGGGAGTCTGTTTAAACAGCCCCGATGCTGGCGACGTACACTGTACGTCGTCAGTCACGAAGGGGTTAAAATTCCCCTCTTATTAACTTCAATGAGGTTTCCAGCAGAATTCTCAGTTCGCTAATTTTTTGGTGGATTTGCAGAACCCTTGGCAGTGGATTGGTTCATCCCTATTTGCATATATACAACTTGTACAAACTGTATACATTGAATTTCAACACTAACATTGAGTTCACTCTCATTTGCAAGAAGGTTTTAAATGACAATACTGGTTAATCCAGTGCAGTACATGATCCTTTTTTCTGTCACCAAATACTCAGGAAGAACATTACTGATTGTCCGAATATCAGTTTTCTATTGTTCTAAGCTATGTGTTACTGTTATGTGCAATCAACAAAGCTTTGTGAAAGCCTTCTATCTCCTGGCTGTGTTAGGAGATTTATAACCTCACAGGGCAGCAGTCAATGGCAGTCATTTTGAATGGAAATAGAATTACTTTTCTTTTATTTTGTATCACAAACCTAGTGATATATTTGCCAATTCACTCAATGTGGTTATAAGATGCAGGTGCATTGCATAACATTTAATTTTTATTAGGGCTGGTACTGATTAAAATTTTCGTGTTCGATTAAACGAAACATTTTTTAATCGATTAATTTCGATTAATTATAACGCACATACAGAGCCAACTACATTGGCCTGTACACATACAGCACAGCAATGAAGTAATAAAATGAACTAGGATCACACTAATCCAGCACGTTATTAAGGTCACGTGCCCCACTCAATATGGCTGCCACTTGAGTGGGGCAACTCAGAATAATAACGTGCTGGATTAGTGTGATCCTAGTTCATTTTATTACTTCATTGCTGCGCTGTATGTGTATAGGCCAATGCCTTGGAGTTTGGTCCACACTTGTGAGCACACTGACCAGCTGGGAAAATTGTAGAAGAAAGGTTCGATGTCAATTGGCAGGCTGCACAGAGATATTCCCTTTACATGTAAGTATAACCTATTTAAAAATTGATAGAGCAGAACAAGTTTCTTGGGCAAACTCACCGGCCCAAGTGGCTCTGTCGGCTAACGAACGGAAGGGGGGAGGAGTCCGGTGACGTCAATGACGTCACCGGATCTCCGACGGGATTCCCGGAAGCTGGCAGAGTGGTGAGTATTTTCATTAGCGATCAAAAAAATTTTAATCGATCAAAAAGATTAACGATTAATCGAGAAATTAATCGTTAATGTCCGCAGTCCTAATTTTTATTATATATACTGAATATATACTGTATATACAGTTTTGCTAATATTGTGTTACGCAAAACATTTTTTTCTACAGGGTCTCTGCTTTTAAATAATCTTCAGGCCTAAAATGCATATTTTCACATGCGTTAAAAAAATGTCTCTGGCAGCAAAAGGGTTAGTGCTGACTGCTTCTCAAACTAGCAGGCTACAGTACCCTTTAGCACTACTTGAAGTTTGTTGAAAGTCTGCTGAAGCCTGTCTGCAGCTTGTTTAGAGAGAACCTGTCACCAGACCACTCATTTTGCCCATAACATTTTATGTGCAATAAACATATTTTATGCATAGTATTTACCTATAATAGTCTGCCTTGTGTAAACATCCAAAAGGCCTGAGACTTCTGCTGGGTACCAACATCTTGAATGTGATGTCCCAGCAGACTCAGAGCTGTCACTTCAATGACACTGCTTTGTTCGTCTGTAAGTAAAGAGAAGTTAAGAAATATGGACTGAGTCTCCTCATTCAAGTGATCATTGGGTGGCCTATATCTGTGATGATTTGGTGACAGAAGGTAAATCAGTGGTGGTGGCCAATCCGGTTCTTCTGGCACATCTGCTGCACTACCTGGGCCCCCATGCCACATGGGCCTCAGGTGTGGGATATAACTCATCCAAGGACCAAACCTCCAACTATGGAAACAGCATAGGTCTCCTAAGTATGTGTAAGCAAAGACCCCTGCCCAGGCCTAAGGGTGAAGTATGGAACCTGATTGTGCCGTGAAGTTGGCAGGAGAGATAGAGCTTTGGCTTGCCGCCCCTGCAAAGCTGTTCCTTTGGCTAGGAACTGGCTTAACAATATGGCCGCCAGGTGGTCCCCCCTCACACACTCCTCCCTTGGCAGCTACATAAACAAATATGTAGAGAGGTGGCGGTAAGGATGGATATTCTAAGCCAGCGCAGAGGATAAGTGGACACTCATGGAGAGAGAGGACTGTGCTAGGAAAGAGGTACAATTTGATAGCAAATTCAAAGGCATATTGCAAGTGAATAACAAATAATATAGAAAGTAAAAACACTGCAAATAAGCATTTTAAATACTTATTTTTGTGTGATTTCACTTGCATTTTGTAGATGACTGTTTCTCTTTACATTGACAGTCAGCATTATGTTCTGTGTTTAACCTCTCTTTATTAAAGTTTTCCTTAAAGGTTTCAACAAAGCTGCTGGCAGCTTGCCGAAAGCTTTACAAAGGTTTGCTGTACACACTACAGACAGCAGCGTGGCTGTAACTTTGCTAATATATAGAGAACAAAAAATCCACCAAATTTATGATGGGCCTTGCACATTTTTCTCACGCTTCTATATCTTTTTGGTGTGCAACATCATACATCTTTGTACAGCAAACAAGCAGGCTGAACTCATCCAGGACATATACTTTCATTTGCGTAACCAGGACATTGATGTCACCTTGAGGCCCCACAAGAGTAATGAGTGAATTTAGCAGTATTAGTAATGGTAATCAAAACATGGGGGAGTTGGGTAATGGGCCAATAAAATTACCTTGTTGACAGATGTGTGTACACTAAATATACATGCATCACTCTGTTATGTCCTTAAGCCAGATGATGACACTTTCTTTAGCAAGTGATGTGATTCACTTTCAGATCATGACATACAGTATATTGCAAATTCTATTCATCACAAATACCAAAGCCCCTGAAAGTTGAGAAAAAAGTAGATCCTTCATCACTTGTTTTCATACTTCAGGTATGCATGCTAAATTAGATTATTGGTAATACTGGCAAGACACCAGATTTATAGTGATATTTTGCTATTGAAATGTGATGTGAAATAAGGATGTGAAAAGCGTAGGTGCAGCACAACAATCTACATCTGTCACTTCACAAACAAACTGGATAAATACATGGTATTTATGATTGATCAGTGTATATATCTTAAAACTTAAAATATAGACATTTGTTTATCGACCATACAGTGCTGAAGTATGTATCAAAACTTACATATATTTGGGACTCCTGTAATCAGGATAAATAGGAGAAAATAATTTACTGAAAATATTTTGGCTAATATTAATTTTACATAAAATATATGAATTAAACAAACTAAAACTGCCATTTTTGTCCATTTCTCCGTTTAAAAAAATATATTCTGGGTATTTAAAAAACAAATTGCCACATAAATGCTCTATGTGAGCCTCAAAGTTGTATTAAAAGTTATTGTTGAGTATACCAGTGCATACCAAAACTTTAAAGAAATTGGTCTAGCCACAAATGTTTTTAATACCCAACTTAAAAAGGATCAAAAACTAAAAACATTTTTTTTTATTTATATAGCAGCCATAATTCTACCTAAGGAAGAGAACTAGGGAGGATGCAAGTCAAAATCCATTTAAGATTAAAGTGGAAAATGGCCCTATTGAGCAGCATTTGTAAAATTATAATTTGCATTAAATAAAATCACAAAGTAATACATTTAGATTTTTGTACTATTTAAAAAAGCGTGTTTTTTGTCAGTTATTTTGAACACTCTTTTAGTACACCCTACAGCTTAAATCCTAAAGTTATAATCTGTCATTGAAAAAAATCCCATTATAATTGCTTATCATTCATTCAAGTCCTACTGCTCCTGTCTACATGAGCAGACATCAATAATGTATGTGTGAACAGACTGGAGCTGTAAGAAAGTTTTGGCTGTACACTATTGCTGATCATGTAAATGCATGCATGTACAACACAACATGTACCTAGCATGGGTGTGACAGATTAAAATACTCTTAAAAAAATCAAACAAATTATCTGCCCCCTCACTTCCCAGCGTGAAAAAAATGTTTTTATAATAAATGCACATTTTGAGTGAAGGCATCTCTAAGTTGTGAAATCTTTTATTTCAGCCTGTGTTTATATTACCTTTTTAATAGAGAACAAAAAACTGGTGTATGTATTTTCATAGCTATATTATTGTTGTTAAAGGAGGGAGTCATGGTAAGAATATGCTTGGGAATTACAGGTAGAATGTTATTGTTAACAAACATAGTAATTATGTATACAGTGTTACACCAAATTACAGATAGTGGAATAAATATATATAATTACATATTTTTGGCATCCTTGCCTTGGGTGCTGGAGAACCTTGTCCCAGATCTATGCACCTCACCACAGTTCATAAGTGTAAATGCGCCTGCTATGGCATTGTGTGAGATATTTGTATTTATAGTGTCCTGCAAAAAAAAGAATATGCAGTATTTTTCAGATAGCCACAAGAGCTCTGCACTCCAGGTAGTAAAAAGCATTATATTTAATTAACATGCTTATGAGAATTACACTTATATATCCACTCCCCCCTTTCCAAATAGAGTTACACATACAATAATGCCCATAATGCCCATAATTACAGTATCTTCTCCTTCCATCTATAGATTTTTTTTTTTAACTAGGGGTTCACTTATTTCCTGTATAAGTCAGTCATAAACTGTTAACAGGTTCTGTGGTAGAGAGCAATGACACAATAACACAATGCTGCACTTGATTATCACAATATTTCAAGCAAGGGTATTTTAGTTTCTTTTGTTCTATATATTGATGTACAGCATACAAACAAACTGCATTGTTAGGAGTTTTTTTTTCCTTTGCAATCATTTGTACATTGAGCTCAGAATTCGCCAGTATAACGTGTCTAGGAATACTTCCATGTGTGTGTATGTTTTTTGTCAATGTGTTGTAACAAAAGGTAGAATGGAAAGGGTATAGCATAATATATCATGCCCTGCAGACATAAGGGGACAATATATCTGGTAGCTTTATACCGGGAGTGTCAAGTTCTTTCCCAACATAATGCAATACAATGAGATGCTAGTTTCATTTGTATCATTTTTACCCTCTTAATGTAGGCGATCCTTGGAAATCCCCTGCAGCAAGGAAAGAAAAAAAGCCCTTGTGCCATCACATCTATACTACTGTATCTATCAAATTGTAACTGATGACCATGGCTTCATTATTACAAAAGGATTTACAAAAAACAGCAGGAAAAACAGGTTGTAGACTTTCTGAGGTCAGACAAGCCAAACTTGGTAGTGATAGGACAAATCAGTAGAGGTATCTGGCAGAATGTTGGTAGGGTTGTAAATACAAAGGCAGGATGCAGAAACCAAATCCAGACTGACCAATAAAGAAAAGCCACAAAGTCCAGAGACACTAGCTGAAGACAATATAAATATCAGAAAAAAAAGATTACAAAAGATCATCCAGCATTGGTCACTTGCATCGGCATCCCTAAATATTATGGGGGGGAACGTATCAAAACTGGAACAGACAGAATCTGGAGCAGTTTTCCATAGAAACCAATCAACTTCTCTCTTCAGTTTGTTCAGTTAAGCTTTGAAAAATATAAGATAGAAAATGATTGGGTAATATGGAAAACAGCTCCAGATTATGCCTGCTTCAATTTTGATAAATTCCCCTCATTGTATCTTTGTGCCAGCATTTGTGCTAACTGCTAAATACGTAGATCAATAACATATAAGAGAGCTTTACCGGTCAAAGAATTTGTATTTCTGTCTATCTTGTCCTCAAATTTACATAGCTCTACCAGACCGCAGGGCCAGAAGATATGTATAGTGCGGTGAAGAAGATATGTATAATTGATTTCCTTTTCTGATATATAGCAGAGCCAGGTTACATAGTTACATAGTATTTGAGGTTGAATAAAGACATATGTCCATCAAGTCCAACCTATTTGTGTGTGTGTGTATGGTTGGTGATCTGACTTTTCCCTTCTGCTGTTAAAATGTATGTATAGCCAAATGTTTTGTATGTAGTAGATAAAGGTTAGAAGCTCTCTTTTTATTGCTGTCCTCTCTGGGGACATTCACCGTCTCTATTTGTTCTCATGATCATTGTCACCTGGACAAAAAATTATGGATAATCCGAAAGTTTACAGTTGTCCCCAGAATAGGACGTGTAGTCAAGGAATGTCACCAGCACACCAGAGCGATCATTACAGCAAATAAGCGCCCATTTATTGACGTATGCTGTCTCTCATTTGCAGATAAGAGACAGCATACGTCAATAAATGGTTGCTTATTTGCTGTAATGATCGCTCTGGTGTGCTGGTGACATTCCTCAACTATCTGTTTGTTGGCGGCGCCATCGACAGTCATTTCAAGCAGCCGCTTGTGTATCCATATGGGAATCCCGATAAGGAGTGCAGCAAGGATCTCCTTTCTAGTTCCAGAATAGGATGAGAATGCAAATCTTTCAATGGGGCACTTGTTCTTGTGACAGCTTTCTAAGAGGTGATTTCCCCTCACTTTGGAAAGATTTCTTCTCCTGTTGCATCAGCAGGATTAGAAGTAAAGGGTAATCTCTACAATAGGACAACAAAAAAATTAACCGGGGGGGAGGGATTTCTAACCCTTCCATACTTTATCCAAAACTGAAAAATGTTTGGGCCGTACATGCACTTTACCCACATTTTTAGACCGGCCGGGTTGCGGGACCCATTATTCCGTGAGGACGTACCCGTACGTCCTCCTGTGAACACCTGTGTGTGCACGGCCACGGCCACTGCACCCGCAGCTCCCGCTGTCACTAGACAGTGAAGAGCTATGGCTATGTACACAGAGCCAATCAGACCGGCTCTTTATACTGTGATCGCTGTGACTGGTTATCCCCTTCCTCTTACATCAAAGGCAGGGGAGAGTACAGGAACTAATAAATGGATGAGTACATTTTTTTAACCCTTTCAGCCCCCTCCTCTCCATTCTAAATTATCTGCATTCTATCTGTGCTCTGACCTGTACATTAACCTTTCATCTACTACTACTTCAACTACTTCCATCTCCCTTATCCTGCACATCTATTAATTAACCCCTTCACCTCCATCCTACCAGTGCATGTGGGGATTTTCATACTGTCCTGACATTTTTAATTTGCTATGATTTATAAACAAAAATTAAAGAAACAGGCTTTTTTCAATTTTTGGCCTTTTTTTTATTTATATAGCACACAATTTTAAAAAAGTGGTTATGAAATACCACTAAAAGTTAGCTCTATCTGCCTCAAAAAATGATTAAGAAGAATTTGGTTACAGTGTTTTGCGTGACAGAGGAATTCTCAGCCAAACCTGCGCTGAAAACTGAGAAATGGCCTGGTAATGAAGGGGGTGTAAGATTCTGGTACTGAATTGGTTAAGTGGCACGGCTTGCTCACCCGCCTGTGAATAAATATTGAAATTGCTACAGCAGGCTGATGAACTCACCTCTTTGTTCTCTCCCCCTGTCAACATACATCACCTGTCAGCAAATGGGCATGCAGCATACCTGATTGGCCCCTTTTTTTTCCTTACTTTCCTTGTGCATGATTGATATTCTTTGTGAATTTTTACTGAGCTTCACCACATTCACCAAGCTGAGTAATACTGATCAGAACAGTAGCCATTTTTGTTTTGTTTGCTGTGTTTAGTGCAGATACAGGCTAGAAGTCTTCAGCTGCCATTGTGATATGCTGAGCTTCTGGTGTGTCCCTGCACCTTTAAGGAGGAATGGGCTACCTCCAGGTGTACCTGCCCTCAATGTATTCATTGCTATATATGTTCCAAGATGGGAACTCTGTTAGAGTTGGATACCATACTTAACAGGGGTGTAGTAGAGTGGCTTCCCATATATTTCCAATTATATTTATTTGTATACAGTTAACACATCTGTGTTTAAAGAAAATTGTTGAAAAAAGTTTAGAATTAATTATTTTTGCTGGCTAACTGGTAAATGTGCTGGGAAACTTTTTTTGTTCTGTGTTCATTGGTTGTTACCTTTTGCTTTGTTTCTACTTATTAGGTATGTCTTTTTTTTTTGCTTGCCTCTGCTGACAGAGATATAAATACTGTAAAGCTTAAGGGGTAAAAAATAAAAAAAACTCTCCTGACACAGTTGGCAATGTCGACAATGGGTTAAAGTGATATTTTATATTATTTCTGTAATAGAAAATTATGTCCTTTCAGCTGTGTCTTTGTTCCATGGGCTTTTGTTCTTTAGATCTTCTTTGTGTTGTTCTATTCATTGAAATGTGTAGACCTGAGAGCCAGCAGCCTAATGGAACAGGTGTCTGTCCCATCTCACATATTTATCTAAGTATAGTTATAATAGAAATAAAAACATAAAGGTTTTTTTTCTTTTTATTTGCATTGTCCCTAGAAACCCTGGGAATAACATCCCGGTCTGAAAACATAGGTGCCAGCAGCCAATTTGTTTTTTTTTCCTCTATATCTTGCCATGTGAAACCTGGAGCACATGACTAAACCTATCCACTAAATATGTTCTGTAGGGCATTATGCTTTGCGTGGGAGCATTTATCATACTATGGCTTGAAACAACAGCTCTGTGTGAATGCAGCGTCTTCATTATGTCATAAAATATATGACTATATGCAGATATTTTGTTGTTAAAGCCTGTACAAACACTTCTCTCTGTTTCATTGCTTTTTGAGCACAATATTTTATATTGACTAATTTCTTTTACTTTCAATATTTCTTTATTAAAGTCAAAGTTTGCAGACACAGCAAATTACATACGAAATGTGTTTAGCATAGACAACTTCTGAATGTAGAAACATTAAGTATGCAACTCATTTCTTTTAATTGTGAAGAACTCTATGTTAAACATTGAAGGCATTTTTAAACTTTATTTTTACCCTAGTTGAGTAGGCATCTTGAAACCTCAATGTTCAGCAGCCCTCTTGCGTTGGCTGAGCCTGTAATTTTGAACTCAAACTATGGAGCAAATTGGAATTGTAAATAGTGTTTTCAGTATAATGACACCGCATAACTAAAGGTAACCACAGACATTGTGGGACTGTTGCCTGGTCCAGCTAGTCTTGGATAGACTGAGCAATGATGGATGTCTTTATTAGGGATGGGCTTGATGTTCGAGTCAAGCATGCGTTCAACTCTAACATTGGCAGTTCGTGTGTTCGCCCGCCAAGCGCCCCACAAGGCACTGTGCCTTGTGAGCCATGATTGGCTAAAGCCTTGCACCTGACCGCAGGTCAGGTGCAAGACTTTGCCTAATTAGGGCACAGTACTCAGTAAGAGCCATAATTAGGCAAAGTCATGATGACTTTGCCCAATCATGGCTCACCTGTCAGATGCCTTACAACTGTAAACAGTTGGGGCGGAGCTAGCTGTCACCGCTAGCTCCGGCCATTTGTTTATATTTTGCCGGCATCTGTCAAAATGCAATTCTGCGGCGGCAGTTCCTCGCGAGCGGACGGGTCGGCAGGCGTCGTTTTTTACATTATTATTTCTATTTATTTTTTCTTGTTTTATTTCGTCGAGTCCTCGTCGTCGTGGACAACACTGGACGTCGTGATCAAGCCTGCATTTTTTAATTTTTTTAATAAAAGACTTGTCAAAATCTTGTCTTTTTTTTTTTCAATTAAAGGATTTTTTCAAAAGTCTGGCCTCTTTTTAAAAGGGTTATTCAACCCCTTAATTAATGGGTAGGGGTACAAGTACAGGGGTACCCTGAGGCAAATAAGCTTCCAGCCCACACCCCCACAACCAATGCCCCAGGGCTTGTGGGGAAGAGGCCCTTGTCCCAATTGGCACGGGGAGAAGGTGCTTCTCGAGGGGCTACCGTGGAAAAGCACCCTCCCAGTGCCGAGGGCGCTCGTTCGCCCCCCCCCTTTCCTGCCCTGCCAGGCCTGTACTCGAATCAAGGGTCTGGTATGGAATTTTAGGGGGAACCCCACATTTTCTTTCAACATTTTTGGGTGTGGGGTTCCTCTTTAAAATTCCTACCAGACCTCAAGGGCCTGGTTTGACTTTAAAGGGGAACTCAACGCACTTTTTTTTTCGCATTGGGTCCCTCCTAAAATTCCTACCAGACGTTAAGGGTCTGGTATGACTTTTGGGGGGAACCCCACACTTTAAAAAAAAAAATGTTTTTTTAAATGGGGTCCCTCCTAATAGTCCTACCAAACCTTAAGGGTCTGGGACTATTTGGGAGGAGGAACCACACGTTTTTTTGTTTGTTTTTTTCTTTATGTAATTTTTTTTTTTATAAATGTCATTTTTGCTGCAGCAGGTTCTATACATTGTACAGATCCGCCACTTTACAGGCAGTTTAAGGGGACCCCCCAGGCACGATATTTAAAGGAATTTTTCATTTTTATTGTTTCACTTTAAGTGATTTTAAAATCACTGCTCCTTTAAAAACTGTATTTTTTAAAAGTGTTATTTTCATTGATACATGTCCCCCAGGGCAGAACCCTAATCCCCATACCCTTTTTATGGCCATTAAATTCCATATAAGCCTTCAAAATGTGGACAATTGATTTTCGGAGTTCTAGCCCCATAGACTTGGATTGAGTTTGAGTTCGAATTCAAACTTTTTCCATGTTCTAAAGTTCGACTTTGAACTGAACATGGGGGTGTTCAGCCAATCACTAGTCTTTATGTGTATCAAGTAACACCTCATGCAGATTGTTCTCTAGGGAATAGTTAATCAACATGTTTGGACTTCCTACAGGATTTCTTTGTTTTCCCGAGATAAGGACACAATGGGTCTACTTGCATCCTCCCAACCCAGTACATGAACATGCATGCTCGGGCTACACTTCTGCATAGCAACTGATCCATGCAGCACTTCTGCATATTCATGGAGCTATAATCACTAAAAGATGATTATTTTCAGTCTGATCATGGACACATGCCGTGAGTCCTCCAACCCTTAATTAAAGCTGGCTGAAAAGACTGTGATGCCTGTGAATCTTCCTTTCCTTATGTAGAAATACTAAATACGTAAACATTTAGATCACCTACTAGTGGTGTCAGTGGAAAAGGATAACATTGACCGAATTGCACCAAGCCCCCCCAGCATGCAATACAGTACTAGGTATTAGAAAAAACATGCAGAGCTAACGGATAGTTAAAAAACACTTTAGCAGTAGCGGGACATGTAACAATAACTGTATACGCTAGATTTCATCATAAATGTTCCAAATAGCAATACACATACAATGTATCAAATGGAATTAAAAACATGTATGTTACTGACAAAATTGTTAACCATGTCACTACTAATATTCTCTATACAGTATTTAACTCTATTAGTATTGATAACTTAAATATAACATAAATATACATATTGGAAAAGAATAGAGTAAATAAATCATATTAATTATTATTATTAATTAGATTATTCCTTATCCAAGTCACATGGGCTTGCTACTGGTAGCCAGTTCTAGAAGGTATCCCTCTGCACAAGGCTCACTCTTTGGTTAATGACATTACCTAATGAGTCAGTTCTTAGCAGATGTCTAGGGCCATGATCAGATAAATTCTGGGCAAGGGAGAGTCATGTTTGTTTTTATAATAATCTTTACCTTTCTTCTTAGTGTTAGTGTATTAGTGATGACTTGGAAATGCTTATCAGACATCTGTTCTCTTGTATTTTTTAACACAAACAGGAATAAGTTATGGAATTTCTCATGCACAAAGCAGCCTGTGAGATATCTAAAGTGAATGCATAGTGTTTAAGTGTTTTTATGTATTTGTGCTTATGGTAGTTATTTATCATTTTAAATTGTTCATAATATTTTTACATTTCTTTTTAGTTGGATAAATGTGATATATTGCAAACTAATGTTTCATATTTACCATTTGCAGCACCAGGCAGCACATATCAAGTAAGAGCAGGGGTTTTCTACTGGCCGATTCTGTGAAGTTGGCCTGAATAAATCAGATTAAACTGACTGCAGAGTGGACCATTTGGCTTAGACAGTTGTAGGGAGACTGCAAATAGTTATAAAGCCCGGCATGCCTTGCAAACTGAGTGTAGTGAATACATCCTGAATAAAATGTCTCATTGTAATACAATGGTTTTGTATAAATAGATTAAAATGTATGTAAAGTATAAGTTTATAAATGTATAATAAACGTCTCGGTGATGTAATCTTTTACAAAATATACCCCCTTTAGATGAATGCACGAGAAAAAAAAAAAACATGTGCTTGAGGTAGTAGGCAAACATTTATTTACCATTAGAGAATGTATGTAACACAATGACAAAGCAAAGGAGTGTGTACACACTGTGGGTTCGCTTGCAATAAGGGAAAGTGCCCAGAATGGGAAGTGAACTTCAACCAAGGTCTTCTTTTACATTTAAAAAAAGTGTTCCAATACATTTCTATATATTTTCTGTACCTTATCCGCAACTTTCTGCAGCCTTCACACAGCTTAACCTCTCTAATAAAATCTGTCAATCAAAAGCAGTTTGCGTATATATCACATTTCTCATCAGAGCTAATAATGAGACAATGGGATAAACTGATTCTTGGTAAGACTCTCTAGCATCCTAGGGCAATGAAAATGTGACGCCAACCATAAATTATATCTGTCTGCATATTTAAAACATAAATGCTGAAGTACCTCTTTGAACAACTCCATAATTAATGGTAGAGATAAAAAGGCTTAAAGGGTTTCTAAACCCTCCGTTTTTTTTGCACATATCTACTGCTAGCGAGCAGTAGATATATGCAAAAAGTAAAAAAAAAAAACGCTTTAAAAGCGGTTTAAACTTACCCCTGTCTTCGCCGCGTGCTCCCGTCCGAAAATCCGAAACTGCTCGGGCGACCGCAAAGCATCTTGGGGTGGACGCATGCGCAGTTTGGATTTTCGGCTGGGAGAGACGCAAGGTAAGTCTATGGATGCGGGCACCCGCATGCAGACAACGTGGGACAGGAAGTGCCAGCAAGGACAGAGGAGTCAGCGCTGGATCGGACACATCCGCAGCAGCGCTGCAGAGACGGATGAAAACGACAGGAAAGAAGAAGATTAGATTATGAGACATCATTTAACCTCTTGCCGTCCACCCGTTGAGAAAAAACGGACAGTAAAGTTAGTGAAAGTCCTCTTTAAAATCTACTCTTGTCATCATATAATAGCCCTCCTAATACTTTGAAGTGTATTAGAACTGTACTGCCTCGCTTTATATTTTAGAGTGCTGCACAAACTGTTAGAGCTATATACTGTAAATTCTTTATAATAATAATAATAAATAATAATAATGCGTTTTAGATTTTTGGCTCCATTCACACATGACCGATTTTCCGTGCGTATTCGGACGTACAAACCCTCCACGCTACTGTCTCTATCTCTTCTTCTCCCTGTGCATGTCCTGAGACAGCAGCATGGAGTGGAGGGGGGCGGGGATGGAGCTGAACTGACTGTCTTAGTGGCGATGTGTATTGTCTGGAAACAGCAGCGTGGAGGGAAGAGAGGGGTAGGTGGAGGACAAACTGCGGAGATGGATGTGCAAGTGTTTGTAGACCTATGTGATATGACATGAATAAACTTCGATAGGATGAGCCCTGAACTGCTGCGCCTGCACAGGCTCTCATGAATGTGCTGCAGCTCCTACAAGCTGCTGACACTTAATGGGAGAGGAGGATCCTGGCAATATTGTCGGGATCGCTTCCCAGCATAGAAATGAGCCCCGCCCACAGTATATTATATTGAATTGTAAGCTTATGTGTATTTTTTATTACAGGAGTACATTGCAAAATGTACTCCTGTATCATTAGAAAATTAAAAAAGTAAAAAAAAAGGTGTATCCCATAGTTCTCCTTTAATTCTTGTAGTAAAGCCCCAGCCTGTGCTCTTTGTCTCTAGTAAATTTGGGCCTACAATTGCTATTTAAAATTATTCTGTTGCTGACCACTTTAAAACTACTGTGTCATCTGTAGTCTCTTAATTCTTGTTGTAAAAAACCTGTTTGTACTCTTGGGGGTTGAATTGCTAAAGGCATATAGGCTGCTTGTTTAGCATGGGAAGTTTCCCATAGCTTAGTGAATGTGGTGAAAATTCACTTTGCAAAGAGTACCCAATCACATGCAAGGAAAAGTATTGAAACCACTGGCTCAGCATGACAGCCAGACAACCAGCATTTTCAGAAGGGGAAGGTCTACTGATTTTTTTTTTAGCTTACTTTAAAGCCTATCTAGCTCCTGTACTACAAGGGTTAACTGCTCATTTTTGTCTAGGGGGATTCTTGAAAGCAGTTTTACTTACCTGATTGAGACTCCCCCAGTGGTCAGCGCCCACCTTACTTACCCCATACTAGATTACAAAGGGACTTCTCCCTCAGTACGGGAGCTCAGGTAGGAGCCCCTAATTTCTGACCAGCCCTCTAACAGTATATACACAGAAACCTTTTATTTCAGTCTTTGATCTATTTTCCATTTTTCTTTCAAAAGTATAATTTGCCTGTTTGTCTACAATTAAGGTTAGGTTTTTTTTAATGTTCTTTTCTATATATTTACTTCCCTCTTTAAAAATAAAGCACATTGCATGTTCCATCCTGTTCCTTTCCACAATTTTTTTTAAATTATTATTACTGTGGTAAGCAGATGAAGAATACAAGGCCCATTTTCAATAAAAATAATAAAGGAAGCACTGAATAACAGCCGGATTGAAGAAAAAAAGAGAGTTAAAACTTGAATGACATATGAAGTATTCAGTTTCACTCAGCCTTCTTTCAGTTATTCCTATTTCTAGGTTGTTTTAAATGTTTGTCTGGGTAAAATGTAAAAAAAAAAATAGTTTTGTCTCTTCAACAATGCTGCAAGTACAGAAATAAACCTGCTAATCCTGACAGAAATCCAATGAGCTCTTGTTTTCGTGTGCTTAAGCAGTGTTCTTAGCCCTGCCCAGATCTCCTCCGAAACTACAGAACACCTTCGCCTATGTTATGGAGATAAGAAGAAGGAAAAGTGTTCTATAGTCCTAAAACACTTGCAGTCTTAGGGTGACAACTCTGTTCCTACAGATACAGTGAGTAAGCATTGTTACCCCAGGACACGAAGCACTGGTAGGATCACCAGGTCAAAATAAAGGAAAAAATGGTGGAAAAAATTTAAACTATTGTAGCCTGCATATCTGTGGACTTGTAGGCCGCTATATAACAATTTTTTCTATACATCTATATCTATCTTTTTTTTTAGATACACTTTAAAAATAAAAAATGGGTGAAAAAATTATAAGGAATGAAAACAGACTGTGTTTCTCATCCGCTTCCAGTTAACTACAATGTATACGACAGCAATCAGCAGGGGCAACAAATATACATATTTACTAGAACCATTGGTGGCGGTTAAGTGTTTCTTGAAAAATAACTACTACAATCTGATCTATCTGGCCTGAATGGAAACACTGCAGAAGTTTAAGTAATTATGTCACTTCTGAAACTGTTGGAGCACTTGAATTCACTTGAAGTATTTGAGGGCTGAATAGGGAAATCGTAGTAGAGCTTTTGAGAACCACTGAGCCAATAGTGGTGAAAGGAAGTATGTATATTTACATAAACCCCTTCTTGAAATCCAGCTAGTGGCTTATCATCCCACGAGGCAAGTGTGTTCTTGTTTCCTAACAAGATTAACAGTTTGCTGATTGATTTTATTTGTTGCTTAAAATGTTTTCTTTTTGGCTTTAAGAAAACAGTTATCAATTGCTGCTCATTGGTATGGTTTAGCATCCCTACAGCTCTAAAATTCTACAAAAAAGTGCAGAACATAAAGTGAATATGTTACTTCGGTTCTGAATGGGCAATACTTCATTCACATGCTATTAAAGAGATGCCAAGCTTGAAACTATGGGGTCTATTCACGAAGCAGCCGAAGGATCTAGCCGTAGCTTCAGCCGATCCTTTGGCTAGCTTCGGCCCCAGGACCCCTTCGGTTCTACTGCTGTACGGGCTATTCACTATAGTCTGTACACCTCCCGAACTTGGCCGAGTAGCTCAGTCGAGCCGATGGCATATGCCTTGGCTACGGCTAAGCAGCGCTGAAAGCCGAAGCTGGCTGAGCGACCGGCCGTTGGCCGGCCGACAGCCTGCTTCTGACAGCTGGGCGGAGCCAGCCGTGATCTTACGGCTGGCTCCGGCCACTTGCAGAGAGATGTAGAGCATGTACAGCTGATTTCAGCCAATATACGGCTGAAATCAGCCGTACCAGCCTGAAGTGAATAGCCGAACAGCGCTCGGCTCACTTCGCTTTAGGTCAGTCATTCACTCGGCTGCCTACGGCAGCTTAGTGAATAGACGCCTATGTGTTGTTTAAATTGGATAAAACAATTCTATCTGAATTCTCTGTCGTAGCTCTGAGTTCTTGATGTATTTAGTGCCTGTGCAATAGCATGCGAACGCAGCAATTGTTATGACACTTTCGGGTAGTGTTGGTAGTTTCCCCCCATTTCCCTCCCTCTCAACACACACACACACACATTCCTATTTGTTTATCACTATGATGGACTGCCTCACTGACCCATAATATTGTGTAGGAGGCGGTGACAAGCCACCAGGAACTGCTGGAGCTTTGCCAGAACAGCTGTCATTCGGGAGAAAAGGCACATTGAATGCTTGAACTGCTGGCATTCAGGTTAAAAGGCAAACAAAGCTACTGTAGGAATCTCCAGTTGCATACACAGCATTAAATATGGGCATATTCTTTATTTGTTTAAATTCTGTTTGCTGCTGCAAAAGCTAAAAACAACTTCAGGTAGAAGCATGAGATCTTGACCACTGCAGTCCTGGTCTCCATATGCTCCCCCCTACACACTGCTCTAATCAACAGGGCTGATCAGGGAGAGTAGGCATTAATGATTGGAGCAGTGTGCAGGGGGGTATGTAAGCCCACTAAGACCCGGACTGTTGTACTTTATGTTGCGATCTGGCATTCTAGGCGTGCTACTAGCAGAGGGTGTTTTTTTTGTTCAATACATTTTTGATCAATTTCAGTATAGAACATTTTTACAACAAAAGAATGTAATAAACATAATGGTTAACAACAGGCAAAGCCATAAGGAAATATACAATCTACAATACAAATAAGCTCTCTGAGAAATCACTTAAATCCAGGTGTATGTACACCGGACTGCATAGTAGTTTATATAATCCCCAAAACATGGAGGAAAGGTGCTGGGACCTCAACCTGCCCCCATGTCCCCATATAATAAAGTGCGGGTAGCCAAAAAAGGAAAAGAGATAAGGCTAAGGGTAGGAAGAGGAGGAAGAAGCAAGAAAGACGAGATCAGGAAAGAGAGAGAGATGAAAAGAGAGAACGAAAGAGAAAAAAAAAAACCAAACCTTGCTGGAAACCCCAGAATATAGTGCATAATAAAAGAAAGTCGCTCCAAAAAAAAAAGAAAGAGTAAATGGTCTGGGAGTCCATATGAGAGAAAGAGGGGAGGTAGGACTTGATCCATGGGTTCCCAGACTTTCTGAAACTTTCTGAACCAACCCTGTCATTCTGAATGTACATTAATTTTTCAAGGACTATACCCTGTTAGATTGAAATTGACGGTAAATGCATCTCGCAGGTTTATTATTCAGTAAAGCCTCCTAACGGTTTTTAATGAAAATACTAGCCCATAACCATGTAGAGCAACTGATACACGCTACACCAGAAACATCTGACATTAGGACAAAGCAGAGGATGTTTTGAGCTTTTGCTGCAGTAAGTAGAAAGTACACAAATAAAAAAAAAAATCCATATTTATTGCAACCTGACTGCAGCTCAGTTATAAATGTGGAAGGTTCAATTGGGCTTTAAGGATTACGTTGTGATGGTTTCTATATACTGCAGTGTAATCTTGAAACTATTCTGAAATTTCAGATGGAACAAGGAATGGGTTATCAGAATATAATTGCCACAAAAATGTGACTGTTTTCTGCTCACAAACAAAATTTTATTGGACTAAAACACCTTAGTTGAAAAGAGATGGTGTGTTGGTAAAGGAAGGAGTCTAAAAAAAAAAAAAAAAAAGTCTTGTAATGTAACAAACACATGGCCATACATGGTGAGGGAAATTACGTAAAATGTACTCGTCAAACCTGTTGGCTTGTGTTTGAATGGCAGCAAAAGCCAACATGAAATCATAGCATTAATACATATAATTAAATAGCAGGATCTGTAAATCTTTAACTCAATTGACCTATGCCATTTATGTCCACTGCAGGAACTATTATCGGCCTGTCTTACAGGACAAGTTTATAAAGTATTGCAATCCAAAGATGCTGAGGATCCCAAGTTACACAAGTGTAGTGCGCTGCAGAATGCACTTAAATAAAGGCAGTCAACTTCTTCAGAACAAAATGCATCTGTTTCTGCGCAAAGTAACTGTACATTTGCTGTCCCCTCAAAATAACTCTAAAATAAAATAACTAAGTGAATTGTCAAAATTGGGCCCAATTACCAATTTTCCCTCCCTGGTGTAGGATGAGTCCTACATCATTAGAAAAAAAAAAGAGAAGGGATTACCCTCTTCCCAACCAAATCCAAACTTCGTTTTTGTACTTCAAAAAGCAATAAACAACATGCTTTTACACTAACTAAGCAGCAGTATCTTTCAAACTGATGAGTAGATTCAAATGATTTTTGGGTTACTCATTAGTTTATATATATATAATATTTATAAATGAGTACAACCGATCTTTGAACAGGTACAAAGAGTCAGTATACACCTCTCTGCTGTCCTGTTTGAATGGTTGTATTACCAGCACCTAAATGGAAGATGAACAAAAAGATATGCAAAGGAACACAATGGAAAAAGATATTAAGACTATAGGAAAAACAAAGAGGAAGGAAGAAAAAAAAGGCTTTTATACATTATTTTGTTACCAAGCACCTTAGTGGTATTTTCCACATATTTTGTAGCAGTGTGCAGTTTAACTGTGTATGTGGCATTTACAGATTGCGAGATTTAGAACCAGGAAAAATGTATTCCCTCTTTGAGACAAAATTGTTCAGAAATGTCTCTGGAGTTTACTTTGTGCTCCTTTGCATCCACAGTGCAATGCAGGTAAGGGAACCTCAAATATTGGTAAATTAGTCGAAATGATTGCTCCTTATTTGACATTCCCAAGGGTTTAAGAAAGAGTCACTGTGGATTAGTAAAGATTTTTCTATGCCCCTATCTGACTTAATTTTACTTTGCTACTGGGGTCTTAGCACTGCTAACTGCCATTTCACCGTCCAATGGGACCACCTCTCAGGCCAATGGAGTAGCTCTCATTGAACATGGGCTGGCAGTTGGTGGGTCTTAGCTATGCAGTCCCAGTCATATGATCAAATCACACATTACAACAAGGGACACAGGACAGGTGCTTTCACTTTTCAGCGGGTGCCAAATCTGAGTATAGGTGTTTTTTTTTCTTATTTACTGGTTTGGGACTCAAGCTGCACTGGTTCAATCTTCTGGGTGGCTTGGAGCATTTACCCTGTTAATGCAGCCCTGTGGGTGTGTGTGGTTAATTTTATTTTGCCTGGACACAAGTAGAACTCTTGTAGGTGCACTTAAAGATTCCTGTATCAGGAACTTGCAATTCCTGCAGCAGGAATCCCAAATCGATAAATGCGTCCAGGGATAGTGATTGATTTCTAACTGCATGTAATTATATCCCATACGATTACATGTGTTTTGCCCCTGTCACCGGATAATTACCTTGAACTAGTGACAGCTGCCACTTGTAAATGGCAAATTTGGGAGTTCTGCTGCAGGAAATTACAAGTCCCTGATGCAGGAATCCCTAATTGTACCTAAAATATAGGTGTGAATGTAGCCTTATAGATGAGGACATGAGATGGGATATTTACCAACCAAAACAGTTTTCTCCCAAACTCTGTTGATGTTTTATTGTGGGACGCATTGGAAGTGTTGTTCTCACTGTTGTGGAGGCAAAAGAATGAGAACTCCGTCCAAAATGCCATAGGCACCATCTCCCAAGTGCTTGTGAATGTATTGAGATGGTAGGCATGTTTACAACAAATGGAGTAGACTTACTGAAGTTTAAGACTGGGGGACATTTCCAGCTATAAAAGGTATGCGCTTACAGCTTTTGCTCTTAGCTACGTGCTAGTAAATGTTTTGTTTTAGGCTATATAGGTTTGCTTTAAAGTAGTGTTACCAATAGTAGTAATGCATATGTGAACAGATGCCTAGAACTCTGTTGTTCTCCTTCTGCAGGGACCATGTGACCAAATGCCTGGGCTTTTGATCTGGTGCAGCTCACATGAGTGAGCTGCACCAGATCAAGCCTTAAGAAGATGGTAACTTCTAAGAATAGATCTTTCCCATAACGTCTTCCAGGACAGCAACTGGTGTTGCTGTCCTGGAAGACTAATGGAAATAGAGTTACCGGTAAGTCCTAACTCTGAATTTTTTTTTTTCAGACCCTCACAGGAAAGCTCTCTGCACTGCCCCATTATCCAAAACAACCTTATAGTCCGTCATATTGATTGAGAAAATTTGGCCATATATGGGTGTTCAAAATACTTTGCCAAGACTTCTTGTGTGAGAAAAAAAGACATATGTTAGTCTGCAAATGTAGTTCTTTGCACAGTTTTAATTTTGAAGTTGGTAATTACAGAGGCCATTTCATGCAAATGTAAAAAAAAAAAAAGCTTCCAACTCCTTGCGTCTCCCACTAAGCATCTTTGATTATGGATGTATCATGTGCCCAAAGCCTGTTAGTGATTTCTGTGCTCAGAGCATTTTGGTTTCTTGCTCTCTTGCCTAAATATATACTGGGAAAACAGACGGTCTTTGCAACTGTATTTTTGTGGTCTACAGTATAATATTATAGCAATCTAGACATAAGCCTAAGGAGCAAAACCTCAGTAGGAAAGAAAAATAAGGAACACTTTCAGGTCATCTATCAGAGCAGAAAAAAAAAAAAAACAGCAATGCGAGCATTCCTTTTAAAGAAAGGTAAAACTTTTTTTGAGTATGTGTTCTGCAGTGTGATAAGAAATACCAGCACTTTATTTCACAACTGTAAAAGTATTATATGCAAAAACTGCTTTTACTGGGTTAAGCTGCCAGAATGCTGACCTTGTTAAGAGTGTTGTCAGTAGAAGGGCTACTGGTATACACATACAACTGAGGAGAGGTCCTATATGCCAGGTTAGGCATAAGTAGACTTGTATGACAGAAGATACTCTGTCTCTTCTGCAAAAAATGCACCCCACAAGCCTGTCTGCCTTTTTTTTTTGTACACTGAGCCACGCATGCGCAGTTCAGTCTACAGTCTTCGGTATGATTCTGTGCAGATTAGACCAGGACATGATGGAAACATCGGAAATGGAGGTGAGCATGGACATCGCATCGCTTGAGGGAGGCACTTTGCATAGTGAGCCATAATGAACAAATATGCAGAGTCTATGTGCAAATTATGGCTGAAGGGGCTTAGGGGCCCCCCAAGACATTTTTGTGGTTTACTTCCACTTTAGATAGGACTTTTCCCTTATATCAGGTAACATGGACATATCAACAAAAAAGGGGATACAGACCTAAGGAAAACAGACTTGAAGAAAGTGGGACTCAAAAGAACAAGGAAGGAATTGAGTAGAATAAACAGTAGACCATAAATTATGTGGGGGGAAGGGAGATGGCAGAATTAGGGGAATGACACCAAGATTGATCTACTGAAGGAGATGAGAATCTTCACACAATTTATTGTGTGATAACACACTATAATTATCCAGTTACATGAAAAGGTAATTTCTATTAACCTATTTCTGCATTTGATTGAATAACTAAAGTGATTCATGCAAATTTACAACTCCTTTAGTAAATCAGCCCAAGTGTGAAAAAAAGGAAAATGGAAGAAGCCCTGCATTCATACACAAATATTTAAAAGGTGCAGCTGAATGGTGGAAAGCCTTCAGACAATGGTGACCACTCATAACCTAATTCTAAAGGACACCCCAGAATGCCTACATGTGTCAACCACATCAATATAAGGTATAGATATGTCCTGTTGCACTCCTTAGCGATTCCAAAGAATAACCTAAAAATCAGGCGGGTGCTTGAAATGACCACGGGTGGCACCGTGAATCTCACAGAGTCCAGAAACATCACCAGCACACCATTTAAACGTGAAGAAAATCCATTTCATGACACATTTGTCATTCAAATACTATTCAATACTATTTTAATGACAAATGTGTCATGAAATGGATTTTCTTCACGTTTAAATGGTGTTGCTGACATTTCTGGACTCTAAAGCACATCAATATGACTCCCCCCTCAGCCAATTCAATGACACACAATTCCCTCTTGGAGTCCTTGCAACACAGCAGTTTACCAAACTAATCAAATTTTAACTGCAATATAAACATATATACAGGCAAGCAACATCTTCATTCGTTCTGACACTAACATTTTGAGGGTTATTCACTAAGCGGCTGGAGGGAGCCAAGTGGATACCTGAGCTGAAGCCCTTTCAGCTATTCACTTCAGCCGTGTACAGCTGTTATCAGCCGTACATCGGCTAGCTTCGGCTGAACCAAAGTGAAGAGCACGTTCGCCTATGCCGACCCAACATCCAGCTTCGGCAGACTGTTCTCTCTCCACTTCAGCTGTGCCGAGGCTTATGCTTTCGATTCAGCTGCTGTATGGGCTATTGTGAATATCCCATACAGCAGCCCTTCGGTTCGGCTGAACCAAGGGCTTTCCACAGCCGAAGCAAGGATTAGCCAAAGGTTCGCCTTAATCATTCGACTTCTTAATGAATAATCCCCTATGTATTATAGATTTACATATATTATGGTTTGCAGACAACCTTGCCCTAAATGATTAACACCTGTATGTTATATTTTGTGCCCTACGACTATACATAGCGGTTATGTTTTGAAACAAAGTCTTCACACGTAATGGGCTCAATAATCAAAGCTTTACTACAGGGATGAGGATCTTGATTTTAATCCTGCGACTTATTTTCAAAACTAACTTTTTTGAAAAGATCCTTATTCTCCCATGTTATCATTGCAAATTTAGCATAATGACTTTGTTGACACTTTTCAGTGTTTTTTGATTCACATCTAATGACTGCTAAAATGACTTAACTCAGTGGTTCTCAACCTGTGTAACCTCAGGACCCACATTTCTCCTTGGTCATTAAGTCGCGACCCAAGTCGCACTGCAATGGAATGAAGGCATTGCGGTACCGCGCGTTCTGGTGCGGTCAATTGAACTATGGGTGGGAGGTGAGTTTGGGGTGCCATTCAAATGAATAGCAATGCAACACACCTCCCACACTAGAACGCGTAGTCGGTGCAATTGCGTGGTACAGTGTGTTAATTGTACAGGAATGTGCGATAAACCCACTGTACTAGTGTGAACGGCCCTCAAAAACACTGACCGACACACACAACCACAGACACAATCTCACTCAGACATTTTCACACACATTTTTTTTTTTTCTTTTCACATCCATCCAGTCTCCGGACCTTACGAGAACTGGAGTGGATCCTCAGCCGGGGGTCCAGTGTGGGCTGCTGCGTTGTGACAGAGCTCCATCCATATGTGCATTGCTTGTACAACTCCCCTGCGTGCCCTGTAGAGGTACCGGGAGCCGGGATGTGACTTCACTCTGGTCCAGGCACCTCTACGTGAGGGAGCTTTAAGCAATGCACATATGGATGGGGCTCCGTCACGGCCATAGCTCCAGCCCACCCCACCTCAAGCTGACTGAGGCTGCGCCGGGCAGCATATTTTAAATGGCTGCTTGGTGCGAGAAGTGACTGTGCTGCGCTAGGGTGAGGCAGAGAAGCCTTTCACCTAGAAAAGTGGAAGGCACTCGGCGACCCACTGAACATGGGGTCGCTACCCACTTTTGGGTCACGACCCACCAGTTGAGAACCAAGGACTTAACTGATCAGAATCAAATAGTTTGCGTTGTATGTTCTAACACAACGCATGACTACAGTCCCATTAAGAACACCTTATTTTATGTAAATGATTTTTCACAATTTTCCTCAAAAAAAACTTACTTAATAACTCCCCTCTGAGCTGATGACAACACACAAACCCTTCCCCCGAATATCACTATAACAATATACCAAAAATAGGTGCTTCAACCTAGGACTATTCACCACCCACCATTATTATGCACCCATGTAATGATGATGACCTACAATTCTAGCCCTAAATTAATGAGCAACTATCAATCCCGCCTTTTCGGGACATGGGTTCACCCTATGCCACAACCCCCAAATCATTTCTACTAATGCCTATCGCTGGACTGCTGAACACCCTTCCAACACTGGCAAACTGGCATTGCAATGTAATATCCAAATCAAAACAATCCTTAAATAATAATTTTAGTTTGGGATTTGGGAGTAACAGGACAAATAATTTCTATGCAGAGATTAAAAAGATTTAGCCATGTACTAATCCATTTTCATCATGAAAAAATAAATCTATTTTGTGTATGAACTTGGCAGTATTGCTCCCATATAGTTGTGTGGGTAGTCTATTGTAAATCTACCACATCTCCATGACAACAAAACCGGTTAGTAAATCTACAGCAGCAGTCACCTGTGTGTACACATCCGATCACTAAAAAATGCAGTATATAACAAGCCAGGACAGTTAGTTTATACTTTATTGCATAGCTGTCTTTATGATTATTGCTTGTTTTGCAACTATGCATTCAATGTCAGAAGAGGTACTTTAAAACAACAATATTTTCTGTAACGCCTTATTTAGTACAGGTAAAGTCTTCTTTCAAAATGGAAAAACCATTAGCAGAAACGTTTTGATAAGGCCTTTTTATGGCCTCTATATACAAACCACCACCCTAAGCAGTCTTAAACAAAGGCGTGAACATTGCCTGTTCACAAGAAAGCATTCGATTCCTGGGCCGCCTACTCAACCACAAGAAACCTTAGATCACCAGAAGGAAGGAACACCAAGGCACGATACAGCTATATTAAGGTCTTTGCATTTCAGACATATTACCAGCTCTTGGTGATTTTATAAAATAAGACAAAATTGATAGATGTTCACTCGCACTCCAACTTGATGCAGAGTCAATCCCTTTATTGACTGGAATAGTGTCACAATTATAGCCATTTATAAAAGAAGAAGCCCCATTCCTAAACTGTTCATGTGGGTTCAATAAGGTTTTAGTTACAGACATGGAAGAAGGTGCATATTTATCAAATCAGAGGTCCGCATTTGCATGTTGGTTCCTTGTAAGAGACATACATATTGAAGCAAGTGGGTAACCATGACAGTCAGGAAATCTGAGTTTGCAGAATGAGAAGGCAAATCTAAGCTTGGATAGATCAGCACTTACTGACAAAAATCATAAAAGCATCCATCATGGCTCATTATTGTAAATGTCAAATTGGTAATGTCGTGACATGATCTAACCATGGACAGACAGCTGTTCCAAGTTGTAATACAGTATCTGCATGCAGGGAACAGCTTTGCAGATTGCCATAACATGGATTATGCAGCAGGTTTCCCCTCACATCCTGATGCTAGGGGGCAGAAGGCAAAAATGATTGGTGCTTGAAGCATTGTAAGCTTCCATTTTAATACTATAGTAAAATGTCAAGTTTATCCCCAAATTAGCAACTGAAGTACTTCGATCACAAGCCAAGGATCAAAAAGAACACTGCTCTCAGTATGTGCCCAGCTTTTAGACTAAATTCACACTTTGATGGCTGGCAAGCCATTAAATCGACCAGTTTTCAATTAGCTTTTTTAATAACCTACAGAACAAAGTGAGATGACTAATTTCCTCCCAAGACCTTGAACCTAGGCATTAAGCGAAAATCTAAAAGTACATAGGTCTCATGTATTAATGCTTTTGTTTGAACCATATGCCATTGCATTTACACTAGTAGCGAATCTAAGTGCATCCTATTGTACATTTTAAGTAGGAAGACTGAGGCCAAGACACGAGACTATCCTCCAAATAAAATAACTTTATTTAAAACTTATTGAATAAGCAAAAATACAAATTCCAAAAAAGTTCATTTTACTTCATGGTTTACAAATATACAAAATAGAAGTTGGCATAAGTTTATATTACATATTTATTATGTAAAGTCCTATATAGAAAACAAAAACATTTGTTCTGGATAAGGCATATGCGGGAAAAAGACCATTGTACAAATTTATTGCACATAGAAACCACAGTGCATCACATACTGTCTGCATATACAAATATATTAAACAAAATAAATCAGGTTTACACACCCGACTTTGGTCAAAATTGAAAAAAAAAAAAATTCGGAAGACAAATAGATTTCCTTGTCGAATATGCAGCAGTTTGAGAACTTTGGCTTCAATTTCGGTACCATTAGAAGTATCAGCCTGTAAGCACCATTAGCGAATTGTATTTATTCCTTCAACCAGCATTACATACTACCTGTGTGAACATGCACACCAAATTAAGCATCCAATGGAATAATAATGAGATATTTCCACAAATGTTACACAATGTCATTGTGCAACAAGAAGGAACAAATTATTCACGGACCTTTTCTGGCCATTTGCTCCCTGAAACACACCTTAAGCCCTTAGCCTATCAGGGGGAGGATTATGATCAACAACAGCAGCAGGTGGAACAAGACTGAACACTTCTGAATAGTGCAATCAACAGTTTTCCAGTCCTTACAATATAGTTCCAGGTTTAAGTCCAGTTTGATCCAAAAATGGAATGCCTGAAGATCCAGTCAAAACCCCATTTTTGTAGTCCATTAAATTAGCATGTTCTCCATTATGCTGTGGAGAATAGTTACACTGAGGTTTCCAAGTTTTGATTTCTCACACAATTTGTAGTGCTTGCGTTCAGTTTCTCTCCCATCCCCTTGTAATGTGTGCTGTAAATACTGAGACTTCTTTAGGCCTGCAATCACTTTTACCACTTAGAAGTGCCTTTTCATATGCAAGGCAAGGTGGTCTGACCTAGAAAAGGCCCGATCACACCTTTGGCACTGAAATGGCCTATGGCCAGTATGTTTTCTGTAGTGGCGCGTCAATTCATCAGAGCGAGCAAATTTCCACCCGCACCCTTCCCAGTCGCAATGGTATGGCTTTTCACCTACACAAAAGAAACAAAAAACAAAAAGTTAGTAACACGACAACACCCCAAATTACAGAAAAGTGGCTAATCTACTGGAAAACCAAGAAAAGCAGTGCGTGTAATTGATAGAAACCAATTAAAATCCATCTGTCATTCGTCCAGTGTAGCTTAGAAAATGCAAGCTGGGACCTGATTGATATGGACAACCCAGTCTATTTCAGACATTATTCATTTGCCATAGAGTCCCCCTCAGCTCACAAAAAACAATGCAATAATAAAAAAAATAAAAAAAAGTTGCTTGGATTCCAGATTTACAAAAATACATGCAATAAAGACTTTGGAATGGCACACCTGTCATGAGCCAGACATATGTTAAAACCAGTTTATCTTCATTTTAACATTTACAACACAAACTATAATGCTTCGTGCATTGTAACATTCTTTGGAAATACATGCTTTTAGTTACTCAACATGGTGCATCTGATTTAATACTACTATGCAAGAAATCTGCTGTAACCTATAGGAAGTAACCAGTGTTCACTAGTCACGCTACAGTAAACCTGCCGAAAGCCAGCACTTCGACTGGTTGCTGTAGGATCTAACCTATAGTGTGCCATTTTAGAGACCAATTAATGGATGGCTGGTGGAAAAGCTAAAAAATAAATAAAAATAAATAAGTTCTTAAAGTGAACTTGCTGGCTTTAAGTTTCAAATTTTAAAAATCCTCACAAAAAGGTGGCAGCTCTTACTTTCACAGCTTGAAAACACGCCTGAGTTTTGTCACGAAGGTTAGCTATACAGGTTACAACCTGATCTCATTTAGATTTACCATTAACTATAGGATAAATGTACTGCCCTTCTATACAGCAGGAGTGGACAAATTAATATGGAACCCAGGAGTCAGTCCATTCAAGCTAGGAGGATTTTTTATTTTAGTAGCCAGTTTTTTTAGTTGCCAGCTCCATTGACAACTAAAGAAAACTTCAAAAGTTAGGCACCAACTGTATTTTCTATGGAGCACTGGCTACATGGCTTCTGAGATTTGTGCAGCCCTGTTATACAGTCCAGGTAAACTCACTACATAGTTGTTGGCAAATGTAAAATAGGTTGTACAGTTAGTTTGTAGCCATTTTCCCAGCCGTAGTCACCAATGGTAGCCTTTGTGTTTCTTTAATGACTGGCTTCCTTTATTTTGCTGGCTAATGCACACTAAAAGTGACAAATTAAGGGTCAGGGCTAGTCCCAAGTAATAAACAGGAAAATGTCATATGCTGGTAAAATGTGCTGTTCATGTTAAATGTCTCTTTGTTTTGATGTAATCGTTTAATTTCCAGACTTCTAAAAAGTTCTAGAACACTGCAGGCGGAGGGAAAATGCCATTGTAGGAAAAGGTGACTCCATCATACAGCAAACTATACGTGAATGTATTTTAGCATTCAATACTTCATTATTCCACTTTTCAATGGAAACCTACTTTATAATGCAAAATATCAACTTATTTCATAAACTATAAATTACATTCAAGCTGAAAGACAGGTGTACCCAGGAACAAAGGTTAGTTAGAATGGGCATCAAAACTACCTAGGTTCTACACCTGTATTTATGATGCTATGACTTGCCAACAGTTAAGACAATACCTAAGCACTGCAGCAGATAGAAAACACCTCAAAGTCAACATGACTAGGCAGGGTAACACCAGTGGCAGACAAACTTAAGGAATAAGCTTTTGGGGATCCGACTTGAGATTAACTATCACTACACAGAGCAAGAAACTCCTTAACCAAATGAGTGCTGCAATAGTAATTAATAAAGTAGATGATCCATTTGAAATGGTGTCTTTTAAGGGAAAGGGAAAAAAGCTGCCCGTTTTATGGACTGTATAAAAGAATATAAAACTGAAAGCAGCTAGACTACAAAAAGGTAGAGGAAATTACGGAGGCCATTCATTTTCTTTTCAATTTTGTTCAGCAATTTACCAATTACAATACCCCAAGACTACTGCTAATTGCCTTTTAATACCCATCAGTTAAATGCAGAAAGTTTCCCCGAGATGATTAAAAGATGATCTTTTAAGGGTTCACTAGCAGGTCACATCACATGCTATCATTTGGTAACCGCAGTGGCCAAAAATTCCTAGTTCTACTCAACTGTTTTGTCCATTGCAAAGCAAAGAATGGTGCTTGCCTGAGAGCTACTGGGAGTCCATCTGTTAAAGGGTGACTATTTACAGGGTCTTAATTGGAGATGAGTCAATAGTGAGGTTTCCCCAAGACCCATACGTCTACACGAAACATCAGCTGTGAAATCAGGTTAGCCACAGCTCATCAACAGACAAGGAGTTATGTTTTTATGTGGCAACAGACAACATGCTCATAACTTGAAGTGACCCAAAAGGAGTTTAAAAAAAAAATAAAAAATAATATAATAAAAAAACACATTAAGGTTGACATCTTAACTATTAAAAACGTATTTGTGTATCACTCGGCTGTAGGTCTTCAAATCATCCCTGAATTCATGCTGACACTATCTTTCCTTCTGGAGGGTGGCTAATTTTGTTCTCCATGGTCTCAGTGTGTTGTAAAGTAACCACTGCTCCAAGCTCGCTCCCGTGAGGAACTACAATCTCAATATAAATTATTAAAACCTAATGTGAGATTGTAGTCCCATCACGGGAGCGAGGTTAGAGTGGTGGCTACTTTACAACACATACAGGGGACCAAAAGTAACCACCCTCCAGAAGGAAAGTGTCGGCACCAATCCAGAGATGATTTAAGGATCTACAGCCACGCGATACATTTTTTGGTAATAGTTAGGGTACTTGAATGCATTTAAGATTTACCCCCGAGTTTAGTGTCACTTACTACCAAAAATATTACATATAAGCATGCATCGTTTATTACGATCAATATATTGATAGATATCAATAGATCATCATCAACATAGTGAGGGAAATTTAAGTAACTTGCCAGAAGAATCCAATGTAATGGATATCGGGCTGCCTACTGGGCTGCCAAAAGGATTTGCCATAGGGCAAATCCACCTGCAAAGTTTTGAAGACCAATAACCACCACTGTACTGTGAGGAACACTTCTTATTGCTGCAGTGCTACTTTGGCACACCAGAGGGGGGATCCAAGCTGCAACCTGATAGTGAGATTGCGGGCTAGATTAGTTACTAATGTGGTAAATAGGATAAAACGTCCCCATTGATTCAGGTATGCACCAAAAGCAGTTAAAAGAAAGCTACAGTATATAATGTGTAAGCATAATAAAAAAAAAGTAGGGACCAGACAGATTAGGATTTTACAAAAATGTCAGTGTTTATAAAAATCGACAAAGTATTTTCTGAACATCCAAAATGTCACTGCAATTGAGGACTTTCACAATTCTCATACGTTTGGCCCTCAGGGCCTCTAGTGAAGATCAAAGTCACTTTACCTTATTGTTTGCTACAAATATTTTCTGCTATTCGAAACATTAATCTGATCTGTTGCTGCAAAAACTTGGCCAGGCTGCATAAGACATTAACCACACCTCAATGCCTTATGAAATTAATTTTTCCACTTGAAAGCCAGTGACAAATATTCAACTGGCCTTATTGACAACTTTTGGCACAAGGTAAAAAAAATAAATAGAACAAGCAGCTCTTGGGTGAAAAACAACCCTGAATGTGGACGCTCATTCCGTTCATTACACTATTCAACAGAGATGGAAAACAGGTCGTTAAAGCTTCACGAATCAAAATGTCGATTCTTAGTGAAGAGTATATTTTTTGCTCATTTTTGCAACTTAAGTCATTTAGTATGTCCTTAACTAATGCTCTCATTGAATGATTCTAAGTGGGAACTAGATAGGAAAATAAAGTTCAGAAGCACTGCATGTACTTAACTTAATTGAACATTATACAGAAACATTCAAGGTATCGAATATACTGCTTATTTTTATGCAACAACTATACTATGTGGACTCCTAGGGGTCTATTTATAAAATGTTTACACACAATTTGCATATCGAATTGGATTCACCCGGAAAAATTTGTGATTTGTGGATGAATGTTATGTGAAAATAGACAGACCCGTTCTTATTGAAAAAGGGAAAATTGCAGGACAATAGGTAAATAAGACAAACTTGGAAAATGCTGTGTTAATGTCTTCTAGTGAGCTGCTTTCAGTTATCAACTACTTAGGACCGCCACCACCAACTAGCTATAAGCAGTAAGTGCCCCAAGTGACTAAAAAAATTACTGGATTTACAATGTTTCATGAGGGAGTTTATATATGTGATAGATAAGATATAGATGATAAAACGGTCTTTGTATACAACATTGAACTAAAATGTACCTAATCAGTAGTAAACACAACAACTTTACCAGGGGGTACTTGTGGGAATGTATCTCTAGGTTTACCAAATTGACAATCAGATATTAGCACAACTCAAAACCAACTAAAAAAAACACTGTATATGCACAATGCAATGTGCATAAATAATGTATTTGCTTTTGAATGTGCCAGTTACGAATAGACACAGTTATGCTGGGCACACACCTTACAACCATCGCAAGACTTTTGTCTTGCGATGGTTGTAAGGTAATCAAAAAAACGTACGATCTGCCCATCTTGGACAGGCAGATGATCGCAAGCCGCGCCCCCCTGAGGGGCGGGCTTCCGATGACCGTAATGCCGAACAGGCAGTGTGCGCTTGCGCACACCAGCCCGCCGGCTTTTATCTTACGAACATGCTACACACCCGCCGAACATCGTACGATGCTCGGCGGGTTTTCGAACATGTTCGTAAGTTAAAAGTCGTGCAACCTTACAGTAGTAGAGGTTGCACGGCTTCCACACACCTTACGATAATCGTACGATCGCGGGATTTCCCGCGATTATCGTACGATTATCCTAAGGTGTGTAAGCACCCTTATGCTTACTAATCTAAGGTTTGAATTGGAAACTTAAGAACACCTGATGAAAGAGTGAATATACAGCTGGTATAGGTTGGGGATGGGTAAGGGTGGG
>NW_017306315.1:154200-189341 GCF_000935625.1 Nanorana parkeri
TGGGGTTGTCACCAGAATGACCAAAGAATATGACCAGAGTAGGGGCAACATCACTTTCTTTTCAGTTTTATACTCCATTTTTTTTCTTTTTAAAAATAGTGTTGTGTTTTATTAGACTTAAAAGTGACACTAAACTCAGGAGTTAAATCTTAAAGACACAAGTACCCCATCAACAAAAATGCATCTTTTTGTATCACTCGGCTGTAGATCCTCAAATCATCTCAGAATTGGTGCTGACACTGTCCTTCCTTCTGGAGGGGGGCTACTTTTGTTCCCCATGTGTGCTGTAAATCAGTCACCACTCCAAGCTCACTCCTGTGATGGACTACAATCTCATCTTTAGTTTACTCATTTGTAGATCATGGGAATGAGCTTGGAGCGGTGGCCACTTTACAACACACACAGGTACCATGGGGAACAAAAGTAGCCACCCTCCAGAAGGAAGGGCAGTGTCAGCACCAATTCAGAGATGATTTGAGGATCTACAAAATAAGATACATTTTGTTAATAATTAAAAGGTACTTGAATGCATTTTTAATGATCAACTCCCGAGTTTAGTGTCACTTTAATATGCATATAAAATAAAAATGTACACCTTACACACACATACAGCTGAATTTAAGGGGGAAAAAAAAGAAAAAAAAGCAATTACATTTCCCTTTGTGGCTGAGAATTTTTTTTTTCCAATAATGGAAAGCATTGGGGAAAAAGAAATTCAAAATTCCTTCCAATGTCATATCCACTTTAAGCTCATTTGGAACTTAAAATATGACACAATAATAAAAAATAAAAAAACTTGCACTTGTTGCAGAACCATAAATTCTTTTTTTTTATATATTAAAACAGGTGTAATTTGCCAGTAGTAACCAGTGAGCTTTGCAGCCTAGATAACAAGAAAGCTGCTGGTCTTATCTGGAGAAATTCTATTCCTTTATTTCATGGCCATGTTTTCTGTTTCCCTCTGTAATATGCCTCAAATTCTTGCCAAGAGTAAACCACAAAACCCGACATTATAAATAGTCTCCTGGAGGAAACAGAGCTGTGTGGGCACAGATGTTTATGCAAAGCACACTGATGTTTTGTAACACCAGTGTTACTCACTACAACCAGCAACAGTATTCTTGAAGCAAGAAAATGGGAGTCAGTATTGGTGAATCACATACCTGTGTGTGTTCGAAGGTGGGCTTTTAAATGTGAGCTCTTGGTATAGGTCTTTCCACAGCCTGCATACTCACAGGTGTGAGTAGCTGTCCTTTTCCTGGGCCAGGATTTACGACCTCTCTTTGGCTTAGCTTCTTCTGACATGCAGCCTGATGTTAGGAGCTCTAAAGGTGAAGAGGGTGGAGTCAGCATCACTTCTTGTTTCAATAGTTGAAAGTTTAGAGAAGGATCTTCATAAATATTTAGATAAGACTGACCTTGATACTGAAGCGGAGTTGGAGGCAGCTGTGGCTGCTGTTGGTCTGGTGTGAAGTGAGGGAAGCTGGCAGAAGTGTGGTAGCCTGGAGGTATTGGCAGTGATGGATGGCTTAATGTCTGTGGAGAAGCATGGCAATCTCTAACCATTAGCTCCTCTGGGGTCAATGGTTGGTTAGTCCTGCTTGGCAGTACCCTCCCTACTTGGAAGTCATGCTGCCCTTGTGACTGTTGTACTTGTCCATCCATTTGGCATGACACAGAACAAGACGCAGATGGCTCCTGCTTGATCTTTTGACACATGAGGGGCAGCTGATGGCTAGTGTAAACCATAGGACCGTCCATACCAGATCCGCTTTTTCTAACACTGAGAGACTGACCGTAATCACCCATGTCCACAGCAGTTTTTAACACAAATTTACCTTGAAGACTAGTTTGTGGCTGTTGCATATAAACGGGATCCAAATCTGGCCTCATGAGCTCAGCCACAAATCCACCAGAAGGAGAAACATCATTTAAATCCGCCAGGTTAAAAGTGAGCATTGGCACAGCTGTGTCCCTAGAAGTGTACATGAGTGAACCGCCTCCAACTGTGTCCTGGGGGCAGCGTAGCTGGTAGGTAAAGTTACAATTGGCAGCTGACGAGAGGGCAGACATGGTGTCTTGGAGAGATGCAGCTGGTGGTGGTGAGGAAGCGGTTGCAGAAGAAGATGAGGAAGAATTACCCACCATAGACTCCTGATGAAGAAGGGAGTTAGAGAGTATAAAATCAAAGTCCAGCAGCTCATTGAATTCTTCTGGTTCCCTACGAGATCCCAATGCTGCAGTCTCCAGCTCTAAGCCATCATAGGGGCGTGCCTGGTTATGTGCAGTATGTCTTTTCATGAGGGACAGCTCTTCTCTCCACCTCTGCGAGAACAAGAATAAAAAACAAAAGTTTCTTAAAAACGAGACTGCAACAAACTGATTCACCAAAATGGTATAATATACTATGGGGCAGATTTAGGAAAAACTAGATAAGGGATGATGCAGTTGCACATGTTACATTTTCCCATTGAGCAGTTACTTTGGCCAATAGCCCCATTCTTCCTTGTTGCTGTATTCCCAAATTGGTCGCAGCTCAGACCAGTCTAAAGTTTTATTGTGATTACTCGATGAACCCTTGCGATCATTTTTTCCCTAGACTTTAATTTTTCCCAAACACGTCCTCCACAAAAACATAACGAAGAAAAAAAAAAAAAAACACAAAGCACTCACACATGTACCACAAGCATTTTAATTAAGACAACTGCAGGCTGGAAATAGTTACTGCTTTCCCCCCCAAAAATATTGACATGTCAAATTATTAGCAGTTAAAAATTTGCATCTGACACTTCCCTTTAGTAATATTATTATGTAAACCGGTTTCTAAGATAATACTTAACAGAGAGCCTTCTATGTGACAGCTGAACACTATCAGCAGGAGATGAGTAAGAGAAAGCCGCAAGGACTAAAAACAAGCAGACCTCTGTAAGCAAGCAACAATTACTGTCCAGTACACAAGCCAGGACAAAAAAAAAAAAACTCTTAATGCCATAAGAAAGAAATTATACTAGAGCTAGAAAAAATTATTTACAAGTTCACTTTGTATAAAAGCCATGGAGGAAATGACTGCAAAAAGAACAGAACTTAAACTACCTTCCAAACTTGAAATGAAAAGCACACATTGTGTTGGAGCAGTGAATTTGTGCAAATAAAAAAGGAGATGCAAGCCAACAGCAAACGCATTAGAATAAAAGTCTCCGGTTTACAGATTTTTAAGAGCGATATAAAAAAAAATAAAAAATAAGGGAACCTTGTAAGAAATGCCATGACACACGCTTCTATCAGATCTAGTGGCAGGATCATTATTGTCATCGGCTTGAACACAAGGAACAGAGGGGAGAATTCCTCAAAACTGGAGCAGACAATCTGGAGCAATTCAATCAGCTTCTCTCTCCAGTTTGCTCAGGTAAGATTTGAAAATGAGAGATGGAAGCTGATTGGCTGCTGTACAAATCTGCTCCAGATTTTGACTGCTCGTTTTGATAAATTCCCCCCCAGAGTGTCAGAAAAAAAAAAGTGCTCACAAGTTAGCTAATAAACAATAATACTTAATCAGCTCACGCAGAGAAGAAGCTTTACAAACACAAGTGTCATGTTTATTATAATGTGGATAATCTGGAGATGAGCGGGTCGGTGTGTTTACAAGCAAACAAGTACGCTTTGTAACCAATGATAGGGATATCCTCTCTGGGATACTCACGTTGCCAACACTTGCCTGTCTCAAAACCTTGTCCTTGCCTGGGGTCCCCGCTGTGAAGGTGGCGATGGAAGGCAGCAAGGTCCCGCTGAGAGCCATGTCACACTCACTGGGCGGCTGCCTAGGCAGAGAGACATAGGGTCGGTCAGATCACACTGCATACATTGATAGAGCAAAGTCATGAGTAGCCATTGCACACACATACAACTCTAGGCTCTCCAGAGCAAGTTCTGCATTGAGTTAAACAGAAAGCTGGACCTATATGGGCGCTTAAAGTACAGACAACACTTTTGAGAGGGTAGAGTTAAGCATCAGAACCCCTGTCACATTTTTACTAAGGCTTCATTAAAGAAACTTCAATCCTGATGATTGTGGTTTTACCAGACAGGGATCAAAAGAAAATGTGCAATGGTGACAATGACAACTACGATAAACTGACAGGGGTTCTAGCCTCTCCCTCCCCCCTTATTACATATCATCAATGCTCATGCTTTTATGAGGATCTGCATCATCATAGGAAAATAAAATGACAAATCTGCAAGTGTGTCACAAGTAGGGAGAATATTGTACAACTATATACTATTGAAATGATCCTTATTTCTGGCTATCAATCCTGATAAGGATTTTTACTAGATAGGAAACAGAAGATGGATCAGTGACAGACAGCAATACTAATGTGACAGAGGTTGTAGCCTTTCCCAAATAAATACGAATAATCATTGACAGTTCCATCACTTCCTGTCTGAGGGAAACATGTCACCAGGACAGTGAGGGGGATCGACGTACTGAGGTCCCAGAAAGCTTTAAAAAGCCAACAGGGGTTGTAAACCTTCAGCACAAAAAAGGATTTGTCACTTTAGCAGCCCATGGAGAAGTAGGGATGGGACATGAACGTCACATCGGTTGTAGGATGTAGTGTGTGCAGCAGGTAGCCTACTTGTACGATCCAATGCACTGATCGAGCTAGCCCTACCTACCATGATCGAGCTCGCACCACACGTACCTCATTAATCTAGCAGTGCCCCTGGAGTCGCTGATGACACAAAAGTCCACATTCGACACAGAAAACCACAAGAGCTAATCCACAAGTTTTGGGGAAAGTCGTCTAGAGAGGCGTCAGCTTCCACAGCAATATCAGTTTATTATGACAGGGCAGCAGGTCACGCACAGTGTGCTGCACCAGACACTCCCTGCCTCGGGCAGTTCTCTCCAGCTCCGGGGACACAGAGCGGGGCGCGGGGATTCCCTCTGTCTGCTGCAGCTGCCATCAGAGCCGCTTCCCGCTCACGGCTCCGCGCCTCAACCCAACCTCGAGTTATCTATGACTGGGAGCGGACGGCTTGACAAGGCTTAAAAGCAGGGGGGCGGGGATCCCCCTCACGTGACAGCGCAAGCCGCGTCCCTCCCCGAGCATAACACACCTGGAACCCAACCCCCTTTTCATAATCATAGTTCCTAGGAGCCCCCAGAGGAGGCGCAGCTGACCGCCACGGCTTCGTTACCATGGTAACCGAGGAACAACAGCCATCCAGAAAAAAAAAATATGTTATGAGACGCTTATTATGTTATTGCTATATGGTATATCGATTGTGTATGATTAAAAGTGAAGCGCGGCCACGGTGTCCAGCTGCGAAGCTCACGCAGGAGGATCCTTAGAGGGCGCGGCTTGGGGGCGTGACGTCAGGGCAGCAGCTGGCTGGCAAGCTTTCCTCGGGTTGTGACGGCAGTGGCGGACCCGGCGTCAGTCAGTGGAGAATGAGGGAGGGGCGCGGCCGCTAGCTCTCGTGACGTCATTGGCTGTTAGGGATCCAAACAGAGTTGGTTGCCGGGTAACAAATGCGCGCCACCGGGTGGAAGCCAGTGCGCTCCAAGATCAGCTGGGAAGGGGACTCGCGAGCCTTGCTTCTCTATAGAACGTTCCCTCATGTCAATGAAGCGGAGTGCATAGTGTATACATCAGTATCTACAGCTTCCCAGCGGTTATATTAATGTTCAACTGGTCTTCATATTTAAATTCATTATTAAATAATAAATGATAATTAAGTTTATGCTTTTGAGCCTGCAGAGCTTTGCAACCACGAATAGTGGATCACAGGTGCAATGCTCAGGCTCCTGCAGACAGTTGCTTCAGGATCCATCTGTATTGAGTACAGACCTTCAGTTATGGGGATGCAGGGAGTTATCAATGGATTCCAATTGCTATGATGTCATCACACTTGAGATACACAGTGGTAGATGAGACTTGTAGTCTGTGAATGGACCTGTGCACAGATGACGCGGCTGTCCTGGTTACCGCTATGCTAATAGCGTATCTTCTCAGAAGCGGCACACAGCGCGCGCCGGTTTAAGTAGTAACCAGCACACGCTGTATGCATATTCTGACAGCGTGGGAGACGGGAGGCCGCGCTTGTCGGTGGATCCCAGGATCAGGTGAGTATTAGAAAAAAAAAAACGTTTTATTTTAGAGCAGCTAACATACTAAAAGCCCCACTCCAGCAAAAAATAATATTTTTTTTTTTACTGGAACGCATCAAAAACGCGGCCAAATGCACTGCATCAGTAGCACCGCGTCTGCAGATCCGGACCTGAGTAGGACCTGAAACTCATGTGAACAGGCCCATACTCTTTAAGGAGACATTCGGGTCTATTAGGCATATAAAGTCTTCTTGCACTGTGCTTCAACTGATCAGGGACAAGAGAATCACCTCCAAATCCAGCCAGAGTCACCAGGATCTGACAGCTGTTAACTAAAAATTGCTAAGAGCAAAGTGCTTTCCAGGATCACTCCCCAGTGGCATCACCAGGACTGGTCACCCAATGCCCATATCATTGTGTATACATGTGATGTCATTATGTACGCTCGTAATGACATCACGCACACTTCACTGCCAGCAGCCATCTTTTTGATGAATGCCAGCAAAGAAAGGAGGGGGTGTTCATCCGGCGGGATAAGGTAAGCCACTTGGTCCCCTCCTCTCTCGTGCAACTGTCAGGCTCTCAGTCCATGACCGAGTTCCCACCTTTTCAGAGAGGGTGACACCAAAATGACTGTCAGTCATTTTGGTGTCACCCCCTCTGATGGTGTCACTTGGTGACAGGCAATGGGAAAGTGTGTGTTTATTGTCTTTTTTTACAGTTATGCATTTGCTGAGTATCTACCGTATACTGATAGGGTTCCTTTTTAAGTGTAATTATGGGCAAAATAAAAAATGACAAATACGAGTCTTGAGAGCTGATGAGTGCAGAAGTGCACATTGGTACAGTGGTTATGAGTGCAAAGGTGTGCATTGATTTAGTGGCAGTGAATATCACTCAGTACAGAGGTGCAGGTCAGTGCCATGCTGGGGAGTGAAAAATTGTCTATGGATGCAGTGGCAACAAGTGCATAAGTGTGTGTGGGTGCAGTGATGGCAAGTGCACAAGTATGTGTGGGTACAGTGGCTGCAAGTGCGTAAGTGTGCAGAGGGGGCAAGTGCATACATGTGTGTGGGTGCAGAGCCGCAAGTGCATAAGTGTGTGTGGGTGCAGAGGCGGCAAGTGCATACGTGTGTGTGGGTGCAGTGCGGGCAAAAGCATTGAGTGCAGAAGGGTGTATCAGTGCAGGGGAAAGAAGTGCAGAAGTACACGTCAGTGCAATAGCAAGTACAGAACTGTACATCTGTAGAGTGGGGTGTGGGGGGCATGGTCAGTGCAGAAGTGGGCATCAGTGCAGTAGAGGTCATTATGAGCTTCTGCGGATGTTGAGATATGAACACCATTTTAAGTGTACAGTATTTCATTGCGTTTTCTTGATTGTGATCTCTGCTTGAACGTAGGTAGTCCTATACAAAAAGATTTAGTAAATGCATTTGCAAACTAAGTACTAAGTGATCTGCATGACTCCTGGGGTTTTTCTTTTAAAGCTGAACTCCAGCCTTACCATTAGCCTTGCACAGTTGTCCAGGCTCTTCCCCTGTACTGAAATTGCTTATTCTGATTTCACTGCACACTGTGCATTAGAAGCTACAGCAAGTCTGATAGAGCTTGGCTCATTTTTCAGCTTGATGATGTCAAGCATCTTCTAACACATTCCTTCCCAGGCTGACTGTCCATGGCCGGCCACTTTAGTTTATTGGGTTTCAGTTCTTTTAATCTTGGAGGGCAGTGGCGGAACTACCAGGGTCGCAGAGGTCGCGGCCGCGACCGGGCCCTGGAGTTCCGCCACTTGGAGGGGGCCCAGGACAGGAGGAAAAAAATCGAGGCAAATTATTATCTGCATAACCCCTCCCAAGAGGGGTTATAATCTGGAAACTGTATATACATTGTATGATAGTAAGTAACTAAAATCATCACCTTATGTTAAATAATCTTTGTATACCATAGCTCTCTTTAGGGTCACGGAAGGACATATACTAACCTCCTCTCGGGTCTCAAAGCTCAGTATATAGCGAGCTACAGCTCACTATATACTGAGAGCGCTGGAGCTGGGACGGATCCCAACAATTCTGTTGAGATCTACCCAGCTGGCTGATTGACAGCGGGCTCTGCCTATCTAGAGGCAGAGGCAGCTTTGCCCGCCCCCTCCCCGTCTTTTCCTTCACTCAGTTATGGAGGATCGGGGAGGGGAATCCCTGTGGGGAGCAGTGACTGACAGTCACCGCTCTCTGCAGAGAGATGATACGGAAGTGAGCGAGCAACGGTATGTGTTCGCTCAGTTCCCGATCACTAGAGCCGACTTGTGACAGTTTCAATGTCACACGTCGGATCTAACTATGAGGATGAGTATAAATCACTCACCTCATAGTTCTACTTTAACTAAAGGTTCATCCAAAACCTCAGATTTCTGTATGATGCCTGGGTTTACTGTGTAATGTTCTGAATTGCAAATCCCATGACATAACTATTTATTTTGTGGGGATTTCCAAGGTTAACAATATTTCAGTTTCATATGCTTCAGTGTACTAAGGGAGATTAAGCTTTGACCTTTTCTTTCAAACCCATAAAACGCATTCATTAAAATGAGTGGTCAATAAATTGTAACTGTTTCCAACTCTTGTTCCCCGAGTTGAGAGGACAATGGCCTCCTCCCCATATCCTATCCCCCAAAAAGGGAAGTGGGGGTTTGCCAGGGGGAGAAGAGCTGGAAGCCCCTTTTATCTGGTGGATAAGGGGGACCCACAGATATCTTGTTTTCACCTTTTTCATTTATTTTTTAGATTGCATCTCAGCCTGCCAATCTTCTCTGGCCTTTTCTCAGCTGCCTCCTGTCTTCATGCATGTACTCCAACAGCGAATGCACATCATTGCTCTGGATCACTCTCCTGATGGTGATACCTACACCTGTAGTCTACATCGCTGGTGAGTGTGACGAGGTGACAGTGTAAGGGCCTGTTCACACCATATGCAGTTGTGATGCAGTTGTGATACAGTCTGTTTATTTCAACTGCGCAGTTAAAATACATCCCAATGCTTTCCTATGGGCTTTCTTGTGCCTAATTCACACCATTGCAGTTGATTCAACTGCAGTCAGAAAAAGTACTGCTTGTCCTACTTTAAAGTGACATTAAACCTTCAGATTTTTTAACATAAACCAATACTGTAATGTGTGCCTTACTGTAATCCATGGTTGTTTCACTTCTCTTTGCTGCTCTTCCTTTTAAATCCTCATGTCTTCTCACGCTTGGAGAGAACTTCCCTTTGCAGCTGAGTGCCTCTTCCTGTAGTGCTGGCTCAGGTTACAGCCTATACACAGACACCATGTATCCATTCCAGAGACAAGGCAGTCTGCTGCAAAACAGAAGTTCTGCCCAGCATGAGAACAGATACAGATTTAAAAAGGAAGAGCAGCAAATAGAAGGGAAACTACCATGGATTACAGTAAGGCGCACATTACAGTATTGTTTTATGTTAAAAATCTGAGGGTTTAATGTCACTTTAACTGCATCAAAACACATCAAATGTGGTGCACACGCATTGCAAACGCATCAAACGGAACGCATAATAAAAAAAAAGAATGACTAAAGTAAAAACTAGCACCATGCCAGCCAACAAAGAAAGCATGACTGAGCTCCCAAACAAACAAAACAAACATAGGAAATGCTCTGACAGTAAAAGGAAGTGACCTACATGCCTCATTAGCATTTTTTTGTGCAGTTAAAAAACGCATCAGAATGCATCGCAGTGCAACTGCGCAGGCGCACACAGCTGTGATGCAGTTTCTGGTGTGAACTAGGCCTAAGAGCCAGTTTACACCAGATGCAGTTGTGATGCAGTCCGTTTATTTCAACTGCTGCAGTTAAAATACATCCCAATGCTTTCCTATGGGCTTTCTTGTGCCTAATTCACACCATTGCAGGCCGTTCAACTGCAGTCAGAAAAAGTACTGCTTGTCCTATTTTACCTGCATCTAACTTCACTAAACGCATCAAAACGCACTAAAACGCAACAGACTGCATACAAAAAAACCCCAACAGAATTGATTGTGGCATCAACCAGGGACATGCAGGGGGAAAAAAACGCATCACAAACGCGTCAAAACGGATCTCAATGCAACTGTGCAGACGCTTGCAGTTGTGATGCAGTTTCTGGTGTGAACTAACCCTAACTGCATCAAAATGCGGTGCAAACGCACCGGAACACATTGCAAGCGCATACAAAAAATGACTCAGATTTGAATGTCATCATCCAGGGACTTTGTGGTTGTAGCGTGGAAAGAAATAGCAGAGATGGAAGGTGTGGATGCTGAGGAATTTATCCGATAGGACTGTCCCCTTGTGTACGACAGCAAACATCCCCAATATAAAAACAATCGTCAGAAGATGGCCAAGTGGAGGGAGATTTGTGAAAAGTTGAACCCTGATTTTGGTGCGATGAGCAGGGTACAGAAACAGCAATGTGGTGAGTCCACTTTTGCTCAAACATATGAAGAAAGCATGACTGAGCTCCCAAACTAACAAAACAAGCGTAGGAAATGCTCTGACAGGAAAAGGAAGTGACCTACATGCCTAATTAGCATTTTCTAGTGCAGAACAAAAACACATTGTAAACGCATCAAAACGGATCGCAGTGCAACTGCGCAGACGCACGCAGTTGTGATGCAGTTTCTGGTGTGAACTAGGCCTAAGAGGGCAATTGTGAAATAGTTTTCACCCAATAACAGGAAGTGCCTGAACAAGGATCTTCGTAGCAGAATCACAAGGCATTGTTTTTATGAAAGCTGCAGATTTAAAATGTGGTTTTAAATAACATGAACATCCTAACATTTGTATGAGAGTTTAGTCCTTGGGTTTACTGCTACTTTAAATGTAAGATGCCTCAATTTAAAGCACATTCTTCCATACCTGTCATCATCACATATAGAGAGTTCTCTATAGAGAGTGGTCTCCAGCAGGGCAAGCAAATGCACCTATGTAATATCAGACAGGTATGTGCAGGCATCTTGAAGTGGAGCTAAAATACTGCTACTGTTGTAGAAGAAGTTAAATGCCCTGTAGTTACTTAGAGGGAGGTTCAATGTAGCATTTTACCATTTTTCACCCCCATTCATACGACAGGCAACTGCTCTCAGGTGTTTAAACAAAGGGTGTTGGCAGAGCATCCTTTTTTTTTTTTTTATTAAGGCCTGTCATAAAGATTAGTATCTTGTGATCATAGGTATGGCTAAATCAGCCACAAATCCTGTTGCTGGATAGTTAATTAGGAGAGAAAACAGCTTATATACCTAAACATATCTTTAGATAATAAGAGGGTGCAGAATTAGCTAGGCTTATACGTAATGCCACATGAATCTTTTATGAACTAGGGACTACAGATGAGGCTGGGATTGGTTTCCCTGTGTTCACCCAAACCTGCTTAAAATTCTGCCAGCCAGCCCCTCCTCCCAACCCAATCTGTGGCGGCAATTGCAGCGAGGCGTTCCCCGGCCCTTCGTGCCATAATGCTGCAGGGCAGGGGAATGCGCCTTCCTGCAACTGATTGGGTCAGAAGGAGGGGGTGGCAGTCAGAGTTATGAGCAGGCTAGGCCAAACTTTGACGAACTAAGTTTGCACCAAGCTCAGCCTCATCACTACTGGAGACACTAGGTATATGCAAGGGTCTCATCCCATTAATTTAGGACAGGTGCTATTACTTATGAATCTAATTAAAAAAAACATTTGCAGTGGGAAAGTGCCATTTATTTTAGCGTAATACAAGATATTTTAAGTAAATATAAAGCAGACATAATGGGTTTGATAAAAACTGGAGCAGACAGAATCTGGAGCAGTTGCCCATGGTAACCAATCAGAATATCTCTTCAGTTTGCTCAAGTAAGATTTGAAAATGACAGAGAGAAGCTGATTAGTTGACGTGCAAATCTGCTCCAGATTTTGTTAACTCCAGTTTTGATAAATTCCAATGTCTCAACATCTGTTTGCCACCCTAAATCCTATATTCATGAATGCAGAAACAATGCAGAATACCACCAGCTATAGAGGACTACAAAACCCAGCAATAGTACCAGGTAGACGCGGCCTCCCGAGCACCTCCTTGACGAGCAGCAGCCGCACCGATCACAGAGCCGCGTCGGATGTAGGTGGCAGCGGGAGTCAAGGGGCCGTTTGTGGCGGCATGAGAGAGGCCGGGGGGCAATTGCCACCCTGGCCCAGTCTGCCCCTGTATACAGACAATCCTGATGGGGGATAAGGAAATTGTATTTAAGGATTCCAATAGGATCTTATCTGATACAGATAGAAGATAATAGCAATCCACCCCAGAGGCAGGATATTGCAGATTATTCTTATATATTTTTTTAGTTTTTTTTTAACAATAACTTTTATTGAATTCTAACAAATACAGATTATGTAGCATGTATAACAATTCCACAAGGTGGTAAGGATATTGCACTCTAAATCATTCCATTGTTCATCCAAATGTCATAGATCCTTAACTTCAGACAGTACACACTTCTTGATAATTAAAGTGGCATTAAAGTCACAATTATTTTCCTCCTCCCCACGCTGGTGTAAGGACTTAACTTAAATGATGCCTCTTGATCCGATCATCTTCTTCCTTCCACTTGTATTCAGCAATCCCTCCAGCTCTGGTGCCGGTCTCTGATCCAGCGCTGACTCCTCGGGTCCCGCGTTGTCTGTCCGAAGTGCACGCTAACGGCTGCGTGCATTCACCTCCACTGTGTCTCTCCTCTTCTCCCTGCCAAAGATCACTATTGTGCATGCGCCCTCCCCATCTTCCTGCCTGGTCGCTCGAAAAGCTTCAGATCTCCAGGCGGGAGCAAGCGGCAGAGACAGAGGTAAGTATTTGCCTTTTCTGGTAACTTTTTTTTATTTTGTTTAATGTTTTATCTACTGTATGATAGCAGAAGATACAGTATATGCAAATAAAAACGAGAGTTTAAAGGAGAACTATGAGGCGAGTGAAAATCACTCAGCCTCATAGTTCTAGCCGACCTGTGACATGGAAACTGTTACACGTCGGCTCAATAGATTGGGAAGTGAGCGAACACATACCGTCGCTCGCTCACTTCTCGATCCTGTCCCTTCAGAGAGCCGTGACTGTCACTCACGACTCCCTGCAGGGATTCCCTCTCCGATCCTCCAGCGCTGACTGGCGGAACGGACGGGGGGAGGGGGCGGTTACAGCTGTTTTGGCCTCTAGATAGGCAGAGCCAGCTGTCAACCCACAGCTGGGTGGATCTCGACAGTAAAGTCGGGATCCGTCCCGGCTGTGGTGTCTCAGTATACCGCGAGTTGTAGCTCGCGGTATACTGAGCTTTGGGTGACGGGAGGATGCTAGTTTCTGTCCTCCCGTTACCCTAAGGAGAACTATGGGGGAAAGCCCTGACCCCATAGTTCTCCTTTAAATTTACATTCATGACTGGTCACTTATAAAGTGCATAGCACATACACATAATATAAACAGAACATGTCATGTTAGAGTGTGGCTTGTTTCTCCTCTCCACTAAGTATATACCCTTTGGTTCTGAATATATCAGTGAGCTAAAATAGAAAAGGATTACTATGAATAGTTGCTCATTGTTGTGATTTGGAGGTATGTTTCCATCTCAAGCCGTCACAGTAGGGTTTTGAGATGCACGGTTCAATTCCAAATCACTAGTTATACTCTCATTACACTCATTCCTGGGAAAAGTCTGAAGTAAGAGGGTGTTGCAGCAAGAACCAGTTGGCTAACTGGTATCAACATAGAAGAAAATATATACATCCCAACACACCATTGATCCTTATCATATAGTTCAGATATTTCAGAAAGCGACCACAACACAGTGCAGTTGGTGCTAATGCATATGGGCAAATGGAGTACTACATGTCCCACAACTGTAATGTATGTCATTCTTTTATATGTGGGAAAGATCTCACACTCTCACAGAAATGAAATAGATATCCTATAAGGAATTATTTGAATTGCAATATTGAATTCTGTGTTTACATACTGAAGGGCCTATGTACATTGACATAAGTAGTAAAGAAACTTAGGCCCTTAGGACAGCACTAGCCAAGTTGTAAAAGGGCAAACAGACATGAGCGAACACATACCGTCGCTCGCTCACTTCTCGATCCTGTCCCTTCAGAGAGCCGTGACTGTCACTCACGACTCCCTGCAGGGATTCCCTCTCCGATCCTCCAGCGCTGACTGGCGGAACGGACGGGGGGAGGGGGCGGTTACAGCTGTTTTGGCCTCTAGATAGGCAGAGCCAGCTGTCAACCCACAGCTGGGTGGATCTCGACAGTAAAGTCGGGATCCGTCCCGGCTGTGGTGTCTCAGTATACCGCGAGTTGTAGCTCGCGGTATACTGAGCTTTGGGTGACGGGAGGATGCTAGTTTCTGTCCTCCCGTTACCCTAAGGAGAACTATGGGGGAAAGCCCTGACCCCATAGTTCTCCTTTAAATTTACATTCATGACTGGTCACTTATAAAGTGCATAGCACATACACATAATATAAACAGAACATGTCATGTTAGAGTGTGGCTTGTTTCTCCTCTCCACTAAGTATATACCCTTTGGTTCTGAATATATCAGTGAGCTAAAATAGAAAAGGATTACTATGAATAGTTGCTCATTGTTGTGATTTGGAGGTATGTTTCCATCTCAAGCCGTCACAGTAGGGTTTTGAGATGCACGGTTCAATTCCAAATCACTAGTTATACTCTCATTACACTCATTCCTGGGAAAAGTCTGAAGTAAGAGGGTGTTGCAGCAAGAACCAGTTGGCTAACTGGTATCAACATAGAAGAAAATATATACATCCCAACACACCATTGATCCTTATCATATAGTTCAGATATTTCAGAAAGCGACCACAACACAGTGCAGTTGGTGCTAATGCATATGGGCAAATGGAGTACTACATGTCCCACAACTGTAATGTATGTCATTCTTTTATATGTGGGAAAGATCTCACACTCTCACAGAAATGAAATAGATATCCTATAAGGAATTATTTGAATTGCAATATTGAATTCTGTGTTTACATACTGAAGGGCCTATGTACATTGACATAAGTAGTAAAGAAACTTAGGCCCTTAGGACAGCACTAGCCAAGTTGTAAAAGGGCAAACAGACTGATCTGAATAAACTAGTAGGAGTCCACTTTGTTATTCACAAACATCAAATTCATAAAACACAGGGGCATGGTGACCGAATATGTCAACAGGCCTGTAAGAAAGTGGACCCATGATTACCCACTATTACATTATGAGGTTTTCTGGATCTACACACTTTTTTCATTCCCTTTCTCTTGTTGCCTTTATTATAGCCCTGTGGCCTAGTTGCATGGTAAAACATTTCCTTTGACTGTATTTTTTGCTGATGGTTTTGACAGCAATGTCCTGCTTTGGGGAGTATTGTTTTTAAGTCCTATAGTCATTTTCATATAATTCTTTATCGGAATGAGCATTGCTAAGTGATATTATTTTGGGTAACATTTATTTTCCATACCCCATGATTTTTCAACCTCCTTTGCTCCCCCTTTTTCCTTTTTTTTTTCCATTTTCTTCACTTATCAGCTTTCTTCTTTCATTCCCTGGTATGCCTCCATTAATGTTTCTTTCAAGCATCCCTTTTTTGTAGCGCTTGGTTCTGTTTTGCATGCTCCCCCCACCCCCTTTCCAGGATAATGTAGTAATATAGTATACATTCCTCTTACTCCATTATTCTACCTTAGTTTCTGCCGTGCAGTAGTGACAGCATGATCCACCACCTAGTGGACAGTCATCTCTTGTTGCCATGGCTGCATACGTGCATCACTGCACTAGGCATGTGGGGATGCCTAGCACCATGAATGCTTGTTTTGATACAGGCTTTTCGGAGTTCCACCAATAGGACAGATGTGTCCCATCAGGTGTCTCTTTTAAACGGCGTGTGGTGGTAGAATGGTGGGTTGGAAGCAGTCATGGATATTGACTATGGTGTCTTATTGTTTGTAACAGGCATGGTTAGAGGTTAGGGGAGCCTCTCTTTGCTGTTTCTGTTCGGTGGATATATATAGTTTAAATATTTGTTTCTTACATTTTGCACTTTTCATATGCTTAGCAAAGATATGATATAGATCCACGATGTGCTGGCGACATATTTTCTTCTGTGTTCAATTCCAAAGCTGTGTGTAATGTGAGATGCCACACACCAAGCTCCCATAGATAGGGCGCATTCGGTGACATTGACCTGTAGCAGGACTTCGTCAGGATGTTTTGAAACTGATTAAATTCTGTTAGGGGATACGGTAAGCGGTGCTTCAAACACCATTTCTTTTCTTAGCTCATATTAAATGCCACATTAAAGCCAAACTCAGTTGCAGAGTGTTCTGTGAAACATCACTTCTTTTTGCAGTTGATTCAATAAATCTGTAGTGTCTTGCATATCACGAAAACAGCAATAGATCATATGCTGCTATAATACTTTAGCACATGATAGAAAAGAAGACTAAATATTGCATGCTACATTTCCCGAGAAAGACAATAAACATATATAGCACAGTATAACCAGGAAAGTAATAAAACAGATGTTGTTCTACTTAACAAAGCAGTAAAGCTTAATGCCAGGAAAATTTAATTTTTTGTAATAGGTTCCTGTGAATTGTTCTTGACAAAATATTTTTGGTCAATTTTAATGTTGTTCAGCTGCAGAGATTCACTTATCAAACTTTGTGATTTCCTACAAAAGTTCCAGTAGTTAATGTCATTTTCTTGACAAATGTTTTAATTATTTGTGACGTTGGGGTGGTTAGCACATATGGTGAGCGCTTAAGAATGCAGTCTACTTGCAATATCTTCGGTTTAAGGGCTCGGTAGCCCACTTTTATTCAAAACAAGGTTCATATATCCATCTTGGATACCCTTGCAGGGGTTGTTCAACATAACATTCTTGCAAGGCTTCAAAACAACACAATAGCAGCCTCCTGGCTTCCACTTTAAACAGTAGCACTTCTGACCCACTGGTCCTCTTTGAAGTGCTGACCCACGCTGATACTGGTGGCCCCTTAGGCTCACGGCTCTTCTAGCCTCACCAGTTCTCTCCCAGCCTCCCTGGCTGTCCTAGTGTGCCTCCAGCACACTCACTATCTGACTTCTGGGGGGTGTTCTCCTGACACCTGAACACGGTCTGTTCCTCTTTCCCAGCAGGATCTAATTCCCCTAGCCAGCATCCTTTTCTTAATGGCTGTGCACACCTGTGCAATTATCCAGTGCTGGCCACTGCTAAAGCCTGGACCCAGAACTAGGGATCTCATCTTTCCTCCGGAATCACCTTAAAACCTCCCAGCTCCAGGATCCCAAGCAGAATCCAGACAATCCCTTGCTTCCTGAAACATCACAGCCCATTTGGCTGAGAGTCCCAGGTGATCATCACATCCAATTCTACAGTGCGATTGCCACACAATACCACAATTATTATTATGATTATAAAGGATTTACAAAGTGCCAACTGTTATCTCAGCACTTTACAACATATATGGAGACAGTACAATTAGAATACAAGGCCATACGAAAAGGATTAGAGGACCCTGCTTATGAGAGCTTACAATCTACAAGGAAGGGCAAGTGATAGAAAAGGTAATACCTATGAGGGATGAGCTGATTGAAGCAGTAGATGTTCAGTTTTTAAGAGGCAGTGGGATAGGCTTCCTATGGATCCTGTCTGCGTCCAAGTACGGACACCTGGACCCGCATGGCAGAGCCAGCTGTACCCACCCCCATGTCCGTTCCTCCAGTCAGCGCTGGAGGATCGCAGCGGGAAGGGGGGAATCCCTGCGGGGAGCCGTGACTGACAGTCATCGGTGACATTAACCGCTCTTTGCAGGGAGATGATCGAGAAGTGAGCAAGCGACGGTATGTGTTCACTCACTTCCTGATCTATTGAGATGACATGTTTCATTGTCTCAGCTCGGCTCGAACTATGAGGATGAGTGATTTTCACTCACCTCATAGTTCTCCTTCAAGCTTTTTCAGACACCTGATCCCTTTCAGGAATGGGGTGTCTGACAGTGAGAGCAGAGCGGCATTTACTTCTCTCACTGACAGCTGATATAGATTGGGAAATCCCAATGTATACCGGCTTTTTTGTTTCTAAACGTTCAGCAATAGAAACACTGTTTCTATTGCTGAAAGAATGTTGCAGGTTTCTGATCAGAAAACCTTTGCTGACATCTGATCCTGAAATGCTGCAGGATCAGTGTCACTAAGGTTATTATTGGCTGTTCTTAAGATTGAAGCAGCCTAATAATAACAAAAAATGAATTAATGAGATGATCAAGCAGTAATAGTGAGATTAATTCACTAAGATGGTTTGATATAATTAAATAAATAAAATAAACATTTAAAAAATATTATGTTCAAAGTATTTTTATATTTTTTATAAATATTTTTTAAATGTTTATTTTATTTATTTAATTATATCAAACCATCTTAGTGAATTAATCTCACTATTACTTAGTGACACTTAGACACTTAGTGACAGTGACATTGTATGACAAGTGACCACTATTAGCTTTAACTGTTAGAGAAATACGATTAAAATGTTAGGTTTTAGTTTTAGGCCGAGAAGTACAGAAAAATGTCTAAAATCCTAGGGATGGGAGGTTTTTCCAAATAAAGGACAAATAAATGAATGTATTTATTGTATTTTTTTTAGCTGTGCTGTTTTTCTCAAAAATACTACAAATCAAAACTGGGGAAAAAGTGTTTTCTTTACGTTTTTTCCTCTTTTTTATATTTTATTTGTCCTAAGTGAGGCGTTAGGTACACACATGTGATATCAATATATAGCCCTATGTGTCCTCTACAAAATAATATATAATATGTGTGGGGGCACTTTGTAAGAAGAAGTATATTGCTGACGTGGAAGAATCACACAGCAAAAATGTCAAAAATGCGTCAGTCATTCACGAACAGAAACTAAAAACAAGCTCAGTCATGAAGGGGTTAAATAAAGAGATTGATGACATATATAGAAACTGTTTTACCTGCCAAAGCATTTGCATTTATGTCCATTCAGTTTTAAGAGTCACACTGCTCTGCCACACCACACAGCCCCACCACACAGCCCCATCTGGCAGACACTGCTGCAGCTTAGGAGCCAACTCAGGTCTCCTTCCAACACCCAGCGTGTGACTAGACAGAGAAAGGAGAAGCTCTCTTCTTCCATCAGCATGCTCCTTGCACGACAGTAAAACTAATTGGCTCCTTGTGCTGTTTCTGCCTTCTGCACTCTATGCTCTGCTGTACCGGGGCTGCAAGAGGCTTATACTAAGCCAATTTAGGTACTTACACTGCTTGAATTTAGAAAACAAATACATTAGGGCTGGTACTGATTAAAATTTTCGTGTTCGATTAATCGATTTTTAAAAAGATCGATTAATCGACTAATTTCGATTAATTATAACGCACATACAGATCCAACTACTTTTAGCTGATCTGCTTGCATTGCAACTCTGCATTAGTCAGTGGTAAATGTGGTATACACTATATACAATCCCCCGACACTACTTAGTTTCCACAATCCATGACTTAACTTCACAGTTCACACAAATACGTTTTAAATTCAAACTGTAGCACTGACGTAAGTTATTAATAGTGAAGAAATACAGTAGTGATTACCCTGCCCTTAGCAGCTTGTTGACTAAATATATTCATGGAAAAAGCAAAATAATATAGTGTCAAAGTGCATTGGTTAATTTTCCTTCCTCAGAGTTTATAAACACAGACATCGAAAGAGGACTCCTGGAGCACATTGCAAATGTCTGCCAAGAGATCTACAGATCTTGCGTCTAAAAATGTGCGTTAAGCCTAATGGCTCAAAACAGACAAGAAATTACAGAGGTGTGAATAGAGCCTAATAAGATTGTTGTGGATTCTAAAGACTAGCTGACCACTGTACTGAGTTCAGTGAAGTGATGTTTTTAAACCTGCATACATATCAGGCTGGAGAAGCTGATTGGAGGCATGTGCTTTGACTACGAGGTGGGACTTAGTTGGTTATGAGCCTGTTTTTATATGTGTGTGTGCGTTTGGGTAATGATCATTAGACAGCACCTAATTGGCAACATTGTAGAACAGTTGTATCCCAATATACTACTGTATATACAGTACAATAAAAAAAAATAGATTTTTGTACTCATCATAAAAAGATTTTCTTAGAGTTCATTTTATAGTTTAAAACATTTTCCCCTGCGTATCAGCACTTATATTCCCCATGATTGCAAATCTCAAACCTGCCGTATTTGTGGCAAACACTAACCATCCCTAACCATGGTGTGGTCCTGCAGTGTCCTGTGGCGTGTTCTTTGCATGATACCATGAACCATGAAAGCACCCAAACTCACCGGCCCAAGTGGCTCTGTCGGCTAACGAAGGGAAGGGGTCCGGTGACGTCACGGACATTGACCTCACCGGACTCCATCCCCCTTCCCTTCGTTAGCCGATGGAGCCACTTGACGTCACCGGACCCCCGATGGAACACCCGGAAGCCGGCGGAGAAGTGAGTACCGTTAAAAAAAATTTGGATCGATCAAAAAAATTAACGATTAATCGAGGAATTAATCGTTAATTTCCGCAGCCCTAAAATACATGTACAGTAAAGCTTTATTAAGGAAAGCAGAGCTTTGTTATTTTTTTATGTTTAATATCTGTCAGGAGTTCAACTTGAAAGCATTTCAGAAGCACATTGGATGGCATTTTTGGATGCACTTGGAACTGGGCCGTGACACTTCTTTTTAGCGCTGCATAGAACCTTCATCGTTCAAAGTGCTTCACATTGGCATTGTGGTTGAGGAGCTGCTGTCATCATCATCTCATCATCACCACCCTTGCAGTAACAATGCGTTGTAATCTGCAATAATTACCATGGCTTGTCAGCAATTCCTGTCATTTTTTTGTCATGAACAGTCATCATTAGCATTTATCACTGTCGTGGTTAATGTGGTAATTGTAGTATTTACTGCAAATGATCACTGATTCCTCCCAGAGGATGACTGGGGGAACTAGGCAATTATTTGGTTTGTTGAAGCTTGATTTCCAAGGGCAAATGTTGCAGGACACCAGGCAAGAACCATGGCCTAAGTAATTATGGTCCTTCTTTGTCATGAGCATGTGGCATTGGTCAATAAAACATAAGGTGAATTTGGTCTTCTTCATAGAGGCAAGGAGGCATGGGTTTTGCTGCATTTGCCCTCCAGGTTGCAGCCCTCACATTATTCCTACTGAAAACAGCTGCAATATACATGATACATTAACACAGAGGACAGGATAGGTATACAAATTGGAAAAAGTTCAAATCCAAGAGGGTTATTCACTTACCTGCCGAAGGATCCAGGTGTAGTTTTGGCTGATCCTTAAAGTGACATTAAACCCTCAGATTTTTTAACATAAAACAATACTGTAATGTGCGCCTTACTGTAATCCATGGTTGTTTCCCTTCTCTTTGCTGCTTTTCCTTTTAAATCTGTATCTGTTCTAATGCTCTGCAGAACTTCTGTTTTGCAGCAGACTGCCTTGTCTCAGGAATGGATACACGGTGTCTGTGTATACGTTTGTATAGGCTTGTAACCTGAGCCAGCACTACAGGAAGAGGCCCTGAGCTAAAAAGGGAAGTTACATCAATTCTGCAGCGGGAGTTTGTCACGTGTGGCCGGGTCAGCGGGCATCGTTTTTTTAATTTTTAATTTATCTATTATTTTAATTTTTTTTTATTTCACAGAGTAATCGTCAGGGGGGACAATGCTGGACGTCATGATTGACCCTGGATTACGTAGTTGGATCAATTTTATTTTTTTAATAAAGGACTTGTGAAAAATCCTTTGCTGTGTTTTTATTTCAATTAAAAGTCTGGTCTTTTTATTTATCTTTTATTTAACCCTTTAGTGAATGGGTAGGGGCACAAGTACTGCTTACTCATTCACAGAGAGGGCCGCATCTGGGTGCCGGAAGTACGAGTACTCGTCCAAATACTTATATACCAATGCTAGTATTGGTGCATCCCTAATAGAGATACTTTCTAATAGAGTGGCTTTATCAGCAACTCTGCTTCCAGCCTAGAAGTTCCAGCCTACTGGCCTGAGGAACTTACTGCTACTATCTTTTCTATGTTATAAAGCTCACATTAGCTCACAACACAAAACAGTTATCTTACATTACTAGCAATACCCTAATGCAGGGATGTCCAAACTGCGGCCCTCCAGCTGTGGTGGAACTACGAATCCCATGAGGCTTTGCAAGATTCTCACAGCCACAGACATGACTCCCGGAGAAAGATGCTTCATGGGATTTGTAGTTTCACCAGAGCTGGAGGGGTGGGGTTTGGACATCCCTGCCCTAATGCATACAACAGTAGTTCCTTTCTTAACCACTTGCCGTCCGCCCGTTGTAAAAAAACGGACGGACGGCACTGCAGCATTGGCGGGTTGCCGTCTCCAGACGGCATTTTTTTTCTGCACGCGCGCGCCCCCTAGCGGGCACGCACGGGCAGAAAAGACACTACATATCGCCGCGAATGTCGCAGTGAGAACAATCATTTTAGGGCCATCAATCACTGATAACACTAAACTGATGAGCGGTAACAGCTTTTAAAGCGTCGCCTATGGCCAATTTTGGGTATTATCGTTTTTTGAGGTTTCGCGCGCGCGCACGCAATTTTAAGGCTTGACATGTTTGGTGTCTTTTTACCCGACGTGACCCCGTCTTTTATATTTTACCAAAAAATTGGGTAATAATAAATGTTTTATCATTTAATATAGGGGAAACTGTTTTTTAAAAAAAGTTCGGTAATTTTTTCCTTAATATAGTAAAAAAATAAAAACCCCCAGTGGTGAATAAATACCACCAAAAGAAAGCTCTATCTGTCCCCAAAAAAGGGTATAAAATTCATTTCAGTACAGCGCTGCATGACGGAATAAATGTCAGTCAAAGTACCGCAGCGCTGAATACTGAAAAATGGCCTGGATGGGAAGGGGGTTTAACACCGCGGTTGTCAACTGGTTAACCTACCAACTTCATAGTGCTTAAAAACAGTTGTTTTAATAGTTCTGGAAAAAAAATAAAAAGCTACAGAGCAGTCCTGAAAGCTGGAATGCTAATCCTGCCACTGTCACTGACTAACTAGAAGAAGCAAAGTCCTTATTGAAGAATTTGTCCATGAACATAATCCTGGCAATAAACATTTTTAATAGCAGAAACAACATATGAAGGTAAATACAAGAAAGGACATAAACTGTGGAAATCTCTCAAGTGCCAGTCACCAATAAAACAACCATTAAAGTAACACCAGACCGACTGCTCTTCACATCTCTGAGATTTAGGAGGTTGCACAGTATTCCTGACATGAGCTCAGACAGAGCCTGGTCTGAACCTGAGCTCCTCCAAGCCCAAAAGGAAGCTCCTTCCACTGCCACCCTATCAGCTGCAGACGGTGAATTCCCTGCCCCCAGCTGCATGTAAGCAAGGTACGGGATGCTGTGACATCATTTACCTTCTATGGCCAAATGGCTATATTGGGTCAATGATATTGTGGCCATAGAAGGTCAATGATGTCAGCACAAGCATCTCCCCCTTTGTTTATGTGCAGCTGCTAGGTGAGAAATACCCCAGCCTGCAGCTAATTGGGTGGGTGGCCCCATGTTCCTTCTGGGTTTAGAGGAGCTCAGGTTCAGAACGATGATCTGCATCGACAAAGTGTTTTTGCTCTGAAAATTGATGATTAAGGTAGAACACTAGTCAAAATCAACAGGATAAAAATGAATAGAAGATTAAAAGATACAATAACAACAGCATTTAACCCTTTCGCTGCCAAGCCCTCCGGAACATTTTTCAAATCAGCTGACCAAGCCATTAGTATGGGGGAGCATGTGACCTGCACCCCTTCTTCCCAAGATACAGAGTTTGGGCCTGAGCAGCCATCTGCCAGGCCTGAACACTGTCAAGAGGGGAATGAAAGCTGGTTGTAGACTGATGTGAATGTACAATATGTAAAGTGCTGTGTAAAATGTCAGTGCTATATAAATACCTGACATAAATAAATAAACAAATCCCTGTAAACACAGAGATAACACAGAGCTCACATAGTATTTGGACCCACAGCTCTGACTGAGTGGCAGGGTAGCACAAAGAAGATGGATATCATTGGGCGGGAGTGTATGCGTGGGGGGTTAATCTTTCACGAGTACCGGTCACATTCAATGGGCACAATGGCAGGCTCTCCTTAATATTGGTATTTGATGCCTCAAGCCCTTCACCAAGAACTATAATTACATGCCATACAGGTAGCACACACAAATAAAGTACATAGGTCACAAAGCATTCCTGTACAAAAGTTTGTAAAGGTGCTTTACATTCAAAAATTGCACAGAGACTAAAAAAACAACAATTGTGAATTTGGATTGGGTGACCCAAGAGTATACCTATCAAATTGACCTCTGGCACCATTTTATATAAAAACAGCTTTGGGCTCTATGCTGGTCATGTGGGGTTTGTCTTCGCACTACACTGTTGTTGAATAAGCATTGTAGGTGGACATCCGGCACCACACTCCTTTTTTTTTTTTATCTGAGATCTCTTACTTAGTATTTAAAAAAGGACTCCGGCCAAATGTGTTCTTAAGCCCCACTGCAAGGATTAATTGCTCGTTTTTGTCTAGTTGCTAAAAAAAGTTATACTCAACCTAACTGCCAAGCCAGCTGCCTGCTTCTCCGGTCACTGAAACCTATCTTCTCCTATGCTGCAGCATTGAAATGTTTCTCGGCGTCCTCATGTATACCGTATATTTCGCTCCATAAGACGCACTTTTTTTTCCCCCAAAAGGAGGGGAAAAATGTGCCTGCGTCTTATGTAGCGAATACCTATTGCCCAACGCCCGGGACATGCAGTTTCGGGCGCCGGGCGAGTAGTTTGTTTCCTGACAAGCAGAGCTGAATGTACAGTGGGAGCCGCTGCTCGTTTAATACAAGGCATCTAATTAGATGCCTTGTATTAAATCGAGCGGCGGCGGCGATCGTGTCTGCCCCCCGCCGTGGTTTTCAGGGTCCCCCGCTCCTCTGGGGGACCGTGACCTGTTACGGTCCCCCATAGGAGCTCACCATAGAGCCTCTTGAGCAGACGAAGAACGTCGTTCTTTGTCTGCTCTGTGTGATTACTGAGACAGCGCCACCTGTCTCAGCGGTCACTAACTGCAGCTTCTGTGACAGAATTTCTGTCACAGAAGCCCTGCGTCCTATGGCCCGGCGCGTCTTATAGACCGCAAAATACGGTATATGCTGTGTATAGAACATGATGATTTACTGGACCTTAGACTGATGGAGCTTGTGGGGGGGAGTATTTTTTAACCTAGACCAAAATGAGCAGTTAACCAATGCAGTGTGTGGGTAGCCACACTACAAGGGTTTTTCCAAATTCTTCTTCTTTAAATACTGTTAAATGTGGTATTTTGTTTCAATTGTTGCCTATGAATTGTTAGCACTTTATGTGCTGGGTGTTTCCTCCATCTGATCTGAGTTCTGCTCACATTGTAAAGCTGTATAGTACTGGTCATTATATCGTTCTGGGTGTCAAGGGCACTTCGTACAGTATTGTAGTGTTTAATGCTAAATAAGGCAACTGGGCATATTTCGTTCAACCCAATGCTATCTCCTATAAAGATATTAGTAGTTTAATACTGTTCTTGAAATCGTTATCCAGAAGTAAATCATCAACTTATCACTTAAGCATCTTTCCTACACATTACTATTATTACTAACCATACTTGTCCAATTAAATATTTGACAATTTGTTCCGGCTCACCTTGGCTGGATTTTATTGTATCTTTGAAACAGTTCCAGAACCACTTCTCAGTTGCAATGTTTTATTTGACTCTAATTAACATCTGGAAATATTAATGGTAATGGTATTCTGAGAATTGGAAACATTTCCTTTTCTAAAGCAGAGCAAATGATAGTTTCTGCGGAACAGACGGCAAGACAAAAACAAGGAATACTTGAAGTTGCATTTAACAGAGTTATAAATGAACCAAATTTTATATGAAGAGAAAGTATCTAAGTATTTGACACCCATTTAATCTTTTTATTTGATTGTGTCTGCAAATGTAAACCGCATGTAGTTCTGCAAAACTCTGGGGTAGTTTATTTAAATGTAGTTATCTATCAGAGATTAGCCTAATACGGTAAAGAGTACACAGAACAAATAAAGAAGATATATGGTAGGTTGTGGTATCTTTCATAAATGTGCTCTTATGCATTATTAAAGACAACAAAAGACATAAGATTAAAGTGTGCAAGAGTCTTGGCGGATGTCAGATACAACCTGTACAACTGTACCCTGTATGCAGTGGCATAACAATCACAATAGCGACCCAGGTGGCCGCAATGGGGCACGGGGCACAGGGGGGGCCCGGCCAGGGCATCCCCCTGATGCCGTGTGGGCTGCCTGAAATTTCTAGTTACGCCCCTGCCTGTGTGTTTGTTTGCATGGGGCCTTACTTGTCAGGGATTCTGGCTATCAGAAGCAACTAGCCAATAAAAGCTAAAAGTGGAAAGTTCCCATTATCATACCTCCCAACTGTCCTTCAATTGGAATCACATCCCTCTGTCCCTCTTTCCTCCTCAGTTGTCCATCTTTTTGGTCTGATGTACAGAAATCTATGAAAAGGTCCTATTTAACTGCCAAAATTGTTATTATGAACAAAAACCTTCATCTGATCTCTTTTGATATTTTATGAATGTCAATGGAATGAAAAGTAATGGAGGAAAAAAACAATCCTGGGTTCAAACCAATTATTTTTGGCATATAAATTCTTAATGGTCAAAATAACTGGGGACGTGGCAGGGGTGTGTCCATTGCCTGAATATATTGTGCTAAAAGGTGTCCCTCTAACATCTCAGGTATTCGGGAGGCATGCCCATTGTCCTCAAACATTTCTGGACACAGGCACAGATAAATACAGGTCCTTATGAAGATATAACATAATCAAATCCATGTTGGTATACACATAGGACATGCATGTTTTTTATAAAGAATACATAGAGAAATACAATAATACAAGATCAAGCACAGATCTTTTACAGTAAACGGCTGTCATCACCAAATTCCCTGAAGTGCAAAGTATTGTCCTTTGATTACTTTTTTTTTAAGGTAGGCTGTGCACTTCTAGAAAGGAATGAATCAGTGATAAAAAAAAAAGCCTCAAATAGTTTATTCAGCAATGTAAAACTGTAAAACAGCTGCTTTTTTCAAGCTTTTGGCAGGAAGCCTAAAGTTTTTTTTTCCACGATATTACTTCTGCTTTGTACCATTGAAAAGCAGATACTGAGATCTATAGCTAAGCTTAAAGTAATTTTTTCACTTTAACGACAAAACAAGCTGCTGACAGGTATAAGGTGCAGTCACCTAGAGGTGCCTGCACATACCTGCTTCAGTTTATAGTGCACCTGCTCTGCCACACATTACTATTGGCCAGAGTCACCCTAGTGGTTCCTGTAGCAATATGTGGGGGTGCAAGGGAGAAGGAAAGCTCTCATATGAAATGAAAATACCATGTCAAATCAGCCTGATATTAAAGCCAAATTTGTTATTGTTTTATTTCTCCTTTAAGGAGACCCTCCTTTGCTGGAGGATGTTGCTTTTTTTCTGTAAAAGTACTTAATTTCTCGTTTTCTAGTGGGTCCCCGCCATGCTCTGCCCCCGCCTCCTGCCCCCCTGTCCATAGACACACACAGCCCTGTGGCAGGCCACGCCCCTTCCCTCTTTGATTGATGGCAGAAGGAGCCTATGGTTCCTCTGCCATTAGTATCCTCCCCCGCAACCCGGAAGTTCGAGGTACGGAGGATCGCTTCGGCACTGGTAGTAGGGACGAGGGCAGCTGACAGGTAAGTGTGGGGGGGACTGGGGTAGAAAAAAGGCGCTGGGCTGTTTTTACTCTAATGCAGTGAATACATTAAGGTAAAAAACGCCCCGACCTTAATACTACTTTAAGGCAGATCAGAGGCCTTTTATACCTGTCAGCAACATTTTTCTTACCATTTTCCAGTCAGAACCATGTTTTAATTTTTTTTTGCTCACTTGTTAAAATGCCCATTTTAGGCCTGAAGATAACCTAAAAGATCCAAAACATTATGGGGTCTATTCACTAAGCTGCCGTAGGGAGCCGAGTACATAACTGACCCAAAGTGAAGTGAGCTGAACGCTGTTCGGCTATTCACTTCAGACTGAGCCGAACCTCCGGCAGGCTACTCGCTGCTGTTCGGTCTATTCTTATAGATGCCGAACAGCAGTGAGTGAATAGCCTCGGCTCGGCTATTCTGCTCGGTACCTCTGTGGTACCGAGCAGAATAGAAAAACAGTTTAAAAAGTAGAAAAAATAAAATAGAAAACAATTGGGTGGAGCTAGCAGTGACAGCTAGCTCCGCCCAACTGTTTTCTATTGGCAGGCGGTTCTGCTGCCGTCAAGATTAAAAAAAAAACACCATCAAAATGCATATCTACATTCCTATTGGCTATTTCAATTTGCAATAGCCAATAGCAAACTGGCTATTGCACCCGCCCTCTGCTGCTTTCAATTACTAGAGGGGACCTGATGGAGAACTTCAGGTCCCCTCTGCTGTTTTTTTTTTTATTCTGACGGCAGCCAACGTCTCCGATGTCAGAAGAAAAAAGAAAACAGAGCAGTGAAAGGTTTACTCTGCTCGATCGAGCAGAGTAAAACTTTCTGGGAGAAAGTGTTTCTTTCCCGGGCGGCCGGGAGCCGCTATCTAATAGCGGGAGACTCCCAGAGCGTCCGGGAGAGTTGGGCTGTCTGGAGATCAGCGTCCCTGGTTACCTGGTAACCAGGGACGCTGATCTGTCTGTGCAAGTGGCTGGAGCCAGCCGTGAGATGACGCCTGGCTCCGCCCAGCAGTCAGTAGCAGGCTGTTGGCCAACCAATGGCCGGCCGTTCTGCCAGCTTCGGCTTTCACCTCGGCTCGACTGAGCTGCTAGGCCAACTTCGGGAGCTGTACGGGCTATAGTGAATAGCCCGTACAGCAGCCCTTTGGTTCTACTGAACTGAAGGGGTCCTGGGGCCGAAGCTAGCCGAAGGATCGACCGAAGCTACGGCTTCTCCTTAGGCAGCTAAGTGAATAGACCCCTATATATTTTGTGAAAGCAGAAATCCTTAAAGCAATAGTGGCAGCTGAGTTTTTTTATGTGGTACAATTTTTGTGTTACTGTTTATCAAATCTATATTTTCAGTTAAAAAAAAAATACCCTCAACTTAATTTACGTGCACACCAACACAACACAATACCATACCCACATTATTGGTAAAATATAAAAGGTCAAGTTACATCAAGTAAATACATACCAAATACGTCAATCTTTAAAATTGCATGTCAAATGGCGACACACTACGGTACCCAAAATTGTCCATAAGCAATGCGTTAATGCCTTTGCAGCTTATCAGTTTATAGTGTGGGATTACCTAATATGTGCGGCACAATCCTTATTTCCCAAATGTGTATGCACCCAATGCATGCATTTACATGTATGTGTATGTTTGTGTATGCGGGACTGGGGGCTATCAGAATACAATAGCACGGCAGGGGAGATTTGTATATCCACACTGTTTAGCTTGGATGGAGGAATCCGCTTGACTTCTTTTTTTCAGCTCGCAGACTGAATGAAATAAATATGTGCTTGTATGGCCAAAGGTATTAGTTACTGTTAGTAACTGGGGAAAATTAATTAGTTACTGGGAAAAAAAGGTCTGAAACTCTTTTTCATATATATTCCTATATAATATGTAGCAAAACACCAGCCGGTGCTCCTTGTCACAGGTGAATTTGGGCCTAAAATTGCTTTTTAAAGTTGCGCTGCTGCTGACCATTTTTACAGTGCTGTGTCATCTGAAGTCTCTTATTTCTTGTACTAAAACTCCTGCTTGTACTGTTTGTCTCTAGTAGATTTAAGACAATTCTCCCTCAAAATTTTGATTAGATTTTCTACATTAGAGTGATTAGAGTGCAACAAGCAGTTGTTGCTGATAGTCAAAGTAGAAAGGCTATAGTTGGGTCTAGACCAATGTTTGGCTCTCAGCATTATCAAAGTTCCGATTTCTACCTTTACCATCTTGTTTCAGAGACTGTTGGCCTCTCACTCTTTGATTAAAACACATAATCTCGTTCTGTCTGTGCTTCAGAAACGTCTTTTTCCACCCATTAGACTCATACCTTTCTCTACTTTCGTCTACGAGTTGGTATTCCTTGTAGCCATCACCTCTGTGAGTGTCTGAGCAGACAACCTTAGGGTGCAAAGGAATAAGGTGGTATTGAGGCCTAGGATTTCCTTCTTGCCTAAGGTAGTACTCAGTTTGCATTGCTGTCGCTGCCTGTGTTTACTTGACCAGGGCAGGGATGGCCTTACAAGGAACCTTATGTATTACTATTACATCAGGGAGGGGTGAAATGTCCCCCTTGAAGCCTTCCCTAATTTCCTTCCTCCTCCTCACCACCAGCACCCAAACCCTCCTCCTCACCACCAGCACCCTAAATCTTATTTTCTTCCTCACCACCAGCATGTCTCTCTATATAGAGGCAGCTGGTAATAATGCTAAGTAATAAGAGTGCAGTACAGGCAGAGTGTGCAGGAAGTTATAAGCTCGCAATCTTTCAATCATTCGAACAGATAGAACAAAATGTTTTCAAGGCTACATTTAACAAAAAGGAGCAAATAAGAGAAGGTCAGTGTTAAAGTTTATATATACTTTAACACCAAATCACATATATTACAAACACATTTTAGAAAATTGTGCACTTCCAACCTTGTGGTAACAGTTTGTGGAAGGCCCATTTTTTTCCCTGGATGACTGTATCCATATGCACAAAGCCAGCTCCCTAAAGACATGGCTTGATGAGTTTGGCGTGCAAGGACCCTAATCAACATCTTTGGGATGAATTGACACACTTTTGTGAGAGCCAGACCCTCTCGCCTGACATCGGTACCTGCCCTTGCAAATGCTCTTTCCGATGAAAGGGCACAAATGTGGAATGTAGAACAAGCTCATGCACTAGTGATGATCAAGTGTCCACAAACCATTTGCTGTAAAGTGTGTGTATATATATTGTGACATAAGGAGAGGGGACATCATTGAGGGGCGGTATGTTTCCCCTCGCTTTCTATCCTAACAATAACATATAAAGTATATTTTATTTTAAGAATTTCTGATGTTCCCGCAGCACTATTTGAAATGTTAAAAATAAGTATTTGAAGAAAGTGTTTATATACTATGTTTTGCTTTATTTTAGTCTGCAGGCTTTCGATTATGAAGCTAACATTTGATCTTTACTTCCCGTTTCACTTCCCTGCTGTCAGAATGTCTAGAACAAAGGATGTCTTTATAACTCTTTCTGCAATTAAAAAGCAGACCTTGATAAATATTGGGATATTCTCCTACTAAAGACTGTTTTAGAACAATTCAACAGCCAATGCCACCCTTCTGTGTCCCAGGGTTTTTTTTATTTCAAAGCAGCAACTCTCCTGGCATGCACAATTGCCTTGAAAATAATTCCTAGCAACCTGTCGCTTCCTCGTGTATGTTCTTACAATTTAAGCCAGACACACCCTTCCTTTATACCACATATTTTCCATTTTAATCTTTCCTGTTATATCAAAAGGGCAAACATCCCTTAAATATCAGCAGAAGGAATAGATTTAAAGCACAGTTTTTCACTTTGTTATACTTTAAGACCAGTGAGTAACGTAGTAATAGTAGTAGTAGTGAGTAATGCAGTAGACTATGCAGTAAATAATTTTCAAGGCACAAAGGATGAGCATTCTGGATATCTAGGTTAGAAATTTACGAGGCATACTCCAATTCAGCATTTAAAGTGGGACTGTTTCCTCAAATTATTTTTAAATTAAATGCATATTTCATATATCTATTCAGCTCTGCAGCACACAATCCCAGCATCTACGTGATGCAGAAAGCAGGAATTCCCAATGCACAGTGTCTTGGTCACTTCATCAACAGTCAAAATTCTCATGAGAAGTCCTGCTGGGTTCCTATGGTCATGTAATGGTAACATGGAAACTCACTTTTTGTGCCTGATGTTAAGTCAAGTTCCAACCAAACCTCTCCCTTTATTAGTTTTGGATCGAGGACCACTGTCAACTTTTTTTGCTGTGTGTAGGAAGTAAGGGGAAATCTCCCCAATTCCTGTCTTTCTAATCGGTTTCAGATGGAACACAAAGTAAAATCACTAAAGGAGTCACAGGCTTTAATAAATGTATATTTTCTGTTAGAGTAAGGAGGGTTTAAAAGCTCTTTCGCAATGTTTTTGGTGTCTGTGCCCCATGGGGGAGATATCTTCTGGTCTAATGACAGTGTCAGATATAACAAGAATAGGCTCAGCATTTAAAATCTGACAGATTACAACCCTTTACCACTCTATTTAAAACAAAAAACCTGACATCTTTTGCTGACCACAATGCTCAAGGAAGCTGACCACAATGCTCAAGGAAGCTGACCACAATGCTCAAGGAAGCTGAACACTATGCTCATGAAATGCAAATACATCTTCCTGTGTCTTTAGCTTGCTCACTGGTGACAAAGCTTAGGGACATGGTGAGGAGGTGACACTTGAAGCTGCAACCATGAAATATGGGTGTTATGTACGTTTTTGTATGTATGTAAGTATGACAGAGGTGTGGAGTTACAAGACTGGCTGAACAAAAACATAAACCCTAAACCAAATAATGATCGCTTATATGAATTCCAATTAGCTGCTAGTCATGAGCTTTAACTGATGTTATCAGTATTTCTATTGCTATTTTGTTTACAGTGTGTTAAATTTTGTTACTTGCAATTTATTTGCTGGCATTTTGTCTTCGCATCCATGCTGCATGTGTAGATGCTCTTATTTCATACTGAGTTTAGAAAACATTCTTAAAAGACTGCAGTTTAGTTAAGAGTTTAATTACAGTCATTAAAAAACCCTTACAGCCTCCTCAGTACTGTAGCTCTTTATAGCCATACAAAATAAAAAGTATTTATTTTTCAAGCTATAATTACAGGTTAATACAACACTTAATTTTAGTGAAATATAAGGCTAAGTAGAAAAGAATGGTAGTGTAAGCAGAACAATTATTGCCTGAGTACATAGTAAGGCATCACTGGCCATTCTTTAGAACCTTTTTTAGAATTGCTGTCTGTGACTCCATGAAGAGGATTTCCCCTCGCTTCCCGTCCAGGTGACATTGTTAGACAGAACAGGAAGAGAAAAGAAATCTCCCTTAGTGAGACACAGACAGCAATCTAACAGGTAAGTCTCAGGGGGTGTGATATTTAAGGGGAATCAGTATCACAACAAGCACACAGGGTACTGAAGGTTTCAAACTAAATCACGTTTACTAAACACCATAAATAGATCCTCATCATGAAAAGGAACTGAAACTGAAGAGTCACTGGAGAAAAAGACCAACAGAGTTATTCACAAAAGGGTGAAGAGTTTGGAGAAGGCAGGAGAAGCGAACAATCTAGGACAACATCGCTGAACTGGAAAGTGAGATGAATTGGAGAATTTTTTCCAATCAGCTGTGTTGTCCGAGATTGTTCACTTCTCCTGTCTTCTCCAAACTCTTCACTCTTTAGTGAATAATCATGCAAGTGATCTGTGGAGTCTGCCCCTTTTTTTTTTCCTTCACTATGTTGTGTAGATCTTAGCTTTGAACTTGCGTCCTGCTAGTTTGAGGTTATGTCCCTGAGTTCTTGATCTTCATGGTGTTACCATCCAAACAACACTGGCTAAAGGTAGCCATACACAGCTTGAATTTTGTCTGATTCCTGCTGAATCAGCTGAATTTCAAGCCAGCACCACTTGGTTCATTAAAAGTTGATTGAAAAATGGAAGGGGCTGGGCCACTGGTGGCCCTGTTATCACCACTCGGTTCATTAAAAGTTGATTGAAAAATTGAAGAGCTGGGTGGAAATTTGTCAGCTGAACAGCGAATGCATGCTGTCAGATGCAATTACAGGTTAGGCTGTCTGAATACAATAGTCGGCAGTGTATATTTCTCTATCTGCACCGTTTTGCATGGATGGGGAACTGAGTGATTTTCTCTTGTTTAGCACCCGAGCTGAATGAGAAAAATCTATAAGTGTGTAACATTCGTTTTATAACATTCTTTATTTTAACATATATGATTTTCAGAAACCCTAGGATCATGTGTTAACTAAATAACTAGTCCCATTCCATCTCATCCCATAAAATCTGAAGCCCCCCTCCATCCTTCCCATACAGTTTTTATTACCGAAAATCATGGAACATGTGACAGTGCACACCATTTCAGGGGAAAAATGCCTTTCTCCTTAAATTTTGTGAGATTTTGCAGTTTACAGATAAGATTTCCCAGAAAGGCACTGGTGATGCCTTCTGAGGCCAGGGCTACATCACTAGTGCATTGCTCAAGCAGAAAGTGGAAAAACAGTAATTGTGAATGTAGCCTCTACCACCTTTAGTGGAGTGGCTACTAGAAGTTTAACCTGGCTAGTGCTGTAATCAAGTCTAGCTGATTTATAGTTGGATATTATCACATGTGGACCCTGGGGTGGTCTGGAACTGATCGAGAAGAAGACTAGAGGAGCTTTAAGACTACTGGAGGTGCCTGGTACTGATATGGTGTGTCTCTCTCCCATGGAAGATCTCATGCACATCCCTTTTCAGCTGTTGCTCTATTGCCCAGTGTCAGCCTGTTCTCCTAATGGTTCTGCACTGTGAAAGTCTGAAGGGATTGGTGAGCCTGGAGTCTGTCCTATTTTTACTATGGATGTCTGGAGCCCTATACCCTCTCTCCCAGTTTGATCTGCAATAAAGTATTTAAAAAAGCAATTAAATTGACTGGCGCCCAACTTTCTTGATCACATATCACTTCACTGGCTGAGGGTCTGCCCCTGACAGTGAAATGGCAGCTCTCCCTGCCTTTGGGGGTCCACCTCAATCCTCTGGGG
>NW_017306315.1:189446-239207 GCF_000935625.1 Nanorana parkeri
GCTACATAAGTAAAAGCATTTTTAACTAATGAATAAATACTTACCCGGTCTTTGATCCTGCTTGGCTGCTAGACTGTTTTCTGCAGCCTCTTCTTCTCTGGGCTCCGGTGGTCTAAGCCTCAGTGATGTCGTCATTTCTAATGCAGTCCATTCACCTGTATTAGACTTGAGGATGCCAAGAGACATACCTCAGCCGGTGCAGAGGGCGAAAGGGAGGTGAGCAGTCAGGGAGGGTGATTATTTCTTCTTTATTTGAGCCCTCGCTGCGAGGGTTACGTTTTTTAAAACCTGGAGTTGAAATATACAAGGGCCACTACTGTAAAAGTATATCTAAATCCAAAGGTGTTATTGTGGTACAGTAGGTAAGAGTTAAAACCCGTCAGCTATTTTTTTACCACCTGCCCCTCTTCACTTACTTTATTGTGGACACAACATGAAGTAAGAGAAAATCTCTCCGAAGTGAGGGAAATCCTTTCTTAGACAATTATCACCTGAACAAGTGTCCCCATTGGAAGACTTTCCACATGACTGCTCACAACTGTGGCTTTTCCCTAACTTTCAGTTTAAGTAGCATTTAGTTTCCATAAAACAATTATGGGTATTAGGTACACTTTAAGATGGTAACAGAAAAAGACTTTCCATCTGGTTTAATTCTGATCAGTCATAATGATCGTGAACTTTCAGCTTTTTATTAATTAATGTTTTTAGGTCTTTCCTGGAATAAAAAAGGCATTCCAATGGACACAGAATCAATTTATTTTAAATTGTGCAGGCAAAACCTTTTTGTATCACACACTGAGCTGAGGAAACGCAAAATGAACATTGCCGGTATCGTACCAAATGTATTCATTATACATTTTCCCATTGATCTTACTTTGGTTAAGCCATTAGTTTAAATGAGGCAAAGGACAGATGGATAACAAGAGTCTTAAGTTGTATAAATGTGTCTGCAAAGCACACAGAGAATAAGACCACAGGAGAGAATGACAGAGCTGTGTCATTTCTCAGCAGAATAGCATTTTGTTTTCACTGTATAAATTCAAACTCCAAAGACTTCTTGTTCTAAAATATAATTATTCATAGAGCAGAAACTTGTGAAGCTTGCAATTACAGTATGACATTGTCTACACTGGTTGAGGTTTTCTTACAAACTCTGTAATCTTTTCACTGTGTGTTCCTACATAAAGGAGCATACTGCACTCAATAGCCTTCATTGACTGACACTATGAGAATCTGTTTATTTCCCACTGTCTCCTGTGTTACAAAAGCATTTTTAACTAAAGAGAAAAATCATAGAGTTCAAAATGTAAATTAAAGGAGCTTTCCACTTTGATCAAAAAGTTGATTGTACTAGTTCTTCAGACCCCTTTCTCTCTGTATGGAATGGCACCCTTATTCAGGCCCTTGCCTCCGTGTTCTTTCCATCACTTATACATATACATATACATACATACTGTATATTGTGCTGATATTACCCTAGTATGTCTAAAAGCATCATATTAACTGGATGTGATGGAGGGGTGCCCTCCTTGTTGTGACAAGTGTCTGTCAAGCATAGTTCCATTATTTGAATACAGTGAAAACCCCTTTTTGAGCTAAAGCTCTTCACATGGTTTGTCACAGGATTTACCATGTCTCTGCATTAAGTCCACACCGTCTTAATGTGCATTTTATGCCATTGAACCTTCCATGCATACATCTTGACCAAAAAGTGTTTACACCTCATCTTACCTCTTAAAGGCTAATTTCATTTTTCAAACCATGTTTTATGTTACACCCATATTTAATGTGTAACATAAAACATGATGCCATTCTGCAGCCCCCCACCCAGACACCCCAATTTAGACACTTCTCTTTAATTTAGACACCTCTCTGTCCTCAACCTGTAATTGCAGTAAATGGGCAGCAGTATCAGAGGCCATCTCTATCTAAAACAGTAAGACCATCCAGAAAAAGTGCAGAGACAGCAAAAATTGTTAAAAGGTTTGTGGGATAAAACATATCAGGAGAGACTGCAGGAACTTAATATGTACAGTCTTGAGGAAAGAAGAGAAAGGGGGAGCATGATTGAAACCTTTGATATGTTAAAGTGACACTAAACTCAGGAGTTAAACCTTAAAAATGCTTTCAAGTACCATAACTAATAACAAATATGTACCTTTTTGTGTATCACTCAGCTGTTGATCCTTAATTCATCTCTGAATTGGTGCTGACACTGCCCTTCCTTCTAGAGGGTGGATACTTTTGTTCCCCATGGTCTTTGTGTGTGTTGTAAAGTAACAACCACTCCAAGCTCACTCCCGTGATGGAATACAATCTCAATACAAATGAGTAAACTAAAGGTGAGATTGTAGTCCATTACGGAAGTGAGTTTGGAGCGGTAGCTACTTTACAACACTGGGACCAAAAGTAGCCACTCTCCAAAAGGAAGGACAGTGTCAGCACCTATTCAGGGATGCTTTCAGGATCTACAGCTGATTGATACACAAATAAGTTACATGTTTGTTAATAGTTAGGGTACTTGAATGCATTTTTAAGCTTTAACTCCTGAGTTTAGCATAGTTTTAAGGGTATGAATAAGGCTTAGTATTTTCAATATGAATCGAACATCAAGAACTTGTGTATGCAACCTTTCACTAGCAGAAGGAAAGTGTGAAACTAACCTTAGAAAGGTACAGACTTCTAGCAGAGTCAGTCAGCAGTAAGTAAAATCTTTACATGCTTGTGACAAACCTAGATATATACTGTGACAAAAATGTTAAACAAAAAAGGGGCAGACTTAATGGACCACTTCATCATTTTCTGCCATCAGTCTTCTATGTTTCTATTATCTCTCATTCTGTTAGGATGTTCCTTGTCTGCCTTATCCATCCAGCAGGGCCTTATTGGCTCAGAATACTGATCCTCCCTATCACAGTGGGAGTTTTACTGCTCTACTGTAAAAGGTATTACATGTGGTTAATATGAAGACATATTTAGGTACTTACACTGGATGCATTTAAAGATCCAGGTTTATCTCTAGCCAACCCAAGATATTGTATTTGATTTATTCTGTTATTTTCAATAATAATTGTGCAATGCAGTACACATTCATATGGATAAGTGTGTGCAAGGCCTTAAACACTGGCAATGTGAGATCTTACATGGGGCAGCTGCTCATCTCAAAGGGGTGCCAGGTCACAGGGCACCCATTCCCCCTTTACCGATAACAGTAAGTTGACATGATGCTTTACTGTTGGCACAAAGCTTCTGGGCATCACTTTTATGAAAAGGATTTAAATTGTTTCATGTAATGTAAAATTTTCTAAAACCAGCTGTTCTATCAACAGTTGTATCTAATAAGTGAACTCTGCTCCTGCCTGGGTGAATAGTGACAGGATCTTTATTGCAGAGATGAGTAATAAGGCTGACCCAGCTTTTAGCCTCTGCAACCTGTCCAACCACAAAGTATGCTGCTCTACAACAACAAAATTAGGCTCCTTTGCCATTCATAAATCTTGTTACACTATTTCATGTGACAAACACAAGTCCATTGTATAACATATAATGCTAGATGTTCAGCATAAGTCTAATGCAGAATAGCACCAGTATTCATTTCAGAGCATTCTGCACTTTGTTTATAAAAGTATTATATATATAAAGAGTTCTCCCAAGAATGAACTGCTAAAAAAGTCTTAAGGCTCCATTCATAAAGCAGGAATATGGCCTTACCACACATTTATAAAGTACAGCATTGTACTTTACAAATGTGTATAGCTGTCTGCTTTCTTCAGAGTCCCTTAGCAAGTGGAGCACTTCTCAAATTTATCAAGAAAAAAAAAAGCCAGGGGAGGATAGCTCAGTCACTTGACCTGTCAAATTTATGTGGCCATCCTCTCCTTCAATAATGGAGTTTTCTCTGCAGTGATAAGCAGTGAGAAGTCTGTGGGACACCGCAAGCTCCTAATTGTGGCCTGCAGCTTATGAATAGGTTGCAAAAAGCAGGCTGTGGCAAGTAACATTTTGGTGTCCAGCAGTAAGAGAATACCAATATCCACTGGACATCGCACTGTTGAGAGTGGTATCTGCTCAAAGTTGATAGCGGTATCTTGGGCTACACACTGCAGATACAGGTCTTATCTGGTATAAATAGCCCTCTTAGGGGTCAATTCACAAAGCTTATTTTCTTCATTTCGGCCATTATTTCATTGATATCGCTTGTTATATAGTTGCTGTGTAAAGGTAGTCAATTCACAAAACTCAATAACGCTTCTTATTTTTAGGAAGTGGTAAATTAACTATTCAGATGTTATTTTAACTATTTAGACATTATTTTAACAACTGGAGTGATAAAATATGCTTGAAATGCAATTCACAAAAGGAAAAGGTCCTTTTATCACTCGTTATTGAGACGTAGATTCATCACCTCCTTCAGGGTGGTGTTATGACAGATTTCAGGTGTTATCTGATGCTTGCTGCACTGAGATGACATGAGGTAGATAGAAATGGAACCTTTTTTCTTCATTTTCACATTGCTTAATGCTTTTGCATACAGAATAAGAAGGTGGCATGTAGTTGTCATTTCTACAGTTTATATGCTTCTACAAATGTGGATGATTTTTTTACAGTTAGAGGTTAGTGGCAATTCTCACATGACACGAAAAATCAAATGTCCCTGAACACTCTTCAGTGGGGTTGTAGAGCAAGTGGATTGTTCCATGCAACAAATGTAATATCAAAACAGGCTTTAGGTGGTAAGGAGAATTGCTTGCCCTCCCTACACTGTCTGATTGTCAACAGATGTAGATCTAAATAAATCTAATGTTTCATATATTAATTCCATTCAGAAAACTTTTTATTGTTATTTCTATATGATTTATTCTCTGCTAAATTTAAAATTAGTATGCATGTGGCAAATATGGAATATATTTCTTCATATGTGGAATTATTTTGTGTGGTGAAAGTGAAAGTAACAGTCATCTAGGCATCTGCTCCACCCCTTTTGCTACCAAATGCACTGCAAAAGTGTTAAAATAACACCCAAAACGTTATTTTATCACAGTAATAGATAAAATAAAGTCTGTGATGCTAAAATAACACTTGTTTAAGGAACTGCTTTAAGAAAAATGAAACCAGCTTGCCAGTAAGTAATAATTTTCATAATGGAATCCAAGCACAATATATGATTAACATCCCTTTTCTCATCACTCATCCTTAAATTAATTATTAATAGGAAATATTTCTGGTATAATGATTCCTAGGCTTCATTTTTCAACTTTCCCTTTCTCAAGCTCCACCAACTGAAAATGACTCTGACCAATGAAAGTGCCCTTATTGCCCACAGATATATTCTGCAGTGGACAGTGGAATTAAAGCTTTCATGGCTTAGCCACAAAGTCATGAAAAGTAAGGCCCCAGGTGAAGTTAACACACACACATACATATTGATATGATTATAGATCATTCAATGTGACTAAACTAATCAAATTAACTAAAAAATTCAAACCAATGACCCTTTCATTTGATCAATTTAAAGAGCTCTTTTTGACTCTCGCAAGTTGATCAGTCATGGTGGAATTTGGTCCATTGCTTCTGATAGATTAAACAGATACTGTTTCTGTGCGTGCACTGATCGCATTACATAGATATAGATAGACATACATACAGTAGATAACATAATTGTTTCTCATTGATCATTTGCTGATAGATCATATTTTCAATGAATGTTTTAAGTTGACCGCAAAGTGAGGAACAATACTGTGAGTGTTTTATGTTAATTGATGATTAATGTCTTGTTTATAATTGCTTGTACCTTGATCAGTCACAAATCACTACATGTATAAGCAGCATAAATCAGAGAGACATAAAAGACACATTTCTAGCATAAAAAGGATAGCAGAATAAAATTTGCATGATTTTTACTGCTACCATTTTGAAATGGGGTACTGGATCACGTTTTGAACATGTCTACACTTAATGAGCCAATGCAATTTCCTGTGCACCTCTTTCCATTTTAATGTGGTGTCAGTGATCAGATGCAGCCATGGTGATAAGAGGCAATATTACAATTCGGCCATCTATCCTAAGGCCCGTGTTGTTTATACGGTCATCATTACTTCACACAACATACAACTTATTTAATTACTTTGCATCCAAACAATTTACCTCCATTGAAGACCAGCACAGTTTTTAGAATCTGAAGATCTCATATTACTGGGTCCTTTTTCACTTGGAAAAATCTGACTAGCTGTCATTATGGTCACATAACCAGGACTTACATTGATTGACTGCTGCCTAATGACCAGTAACAAGGATGCAATTAAAGCCACTCTGTCAAAAGAAAAAACCGATGAAAAACATGGGGCACTGCAAAAAAAGATTAATAATACTTACCAGTCTACGCACTCTTACAGAGCTATGCCACCCGAAGAATCCTCAGCCTCTGAAATGCTTCCGGAAGTGTTGGATGCCTGCATCCTCTTGTTTGCCGTGGTTCCATCCTCAGTCTGCTACATTACTACTGTATCCTGTAATTTTCTCTGGCTTTCTTGATTTCTATAACTGTACATAACCTTCTTCTGGTATTTGAAGAAGGTTATCAAAGACAGCCCATGCATAACCCAGGCTACATATAGCAGTCGTGTCTCTATTGAGGTTTGATAACCAAATTGCGGTGTGCTTTGCCTTTAGCAGTCACTGTTTAGGGCGCTTTAAGTGCATTCCTGGTACTTGGGTGCCCCAGGACTTAAGTGCCAGAATCTAAAGCACAGGATTATCTCACCATAACAACAGGCTGTTAACACAATGAAGGAGAGCTAAGGACTGGATGAATTTAGTCAGGTAGCCAAGGTAATTGCTGGGTCTCCAGTGCGTCCCTTTACTTTTAAGGAGGAGTGGGAGGAAAACCTGCTGTCAGACGTCCCAGGGAGCTAGTAGTGAGATGAGGAACCCACTGGCAGTAAGCAGCTGACAGTCCAACTGCATCCGATTTGTCTACTGCTAAAATATGCTTCAATATGGAGGCTCTTAAAAATTAGCGTTAGGACCACACTACACAGAGGAGCCTTGACAAGGCAGTGTAGCTTCCACATACTTTGCGCAAGATGTGCAACTAAAACCTTTTTTTTTTTTTTTAATGCATACTTTTAGACAGTGTAATTTGTTTTGTTGCAGGCTAGCTGGTAAGTATGCTGGGAAACTTCTGTGTTTTGCATAGCCAAGGTCACTGCCTGGGGTAATGAGAGCCAAGTGTCTAGGCCAAAAGGTTGAGCAGCGATGTAGTCATAAACAAAGCTGTCAGGGCAGGAGGTGTTTATAGCAAGGTCAGGTCATGCAGATGGTCAAAACTAGGGAGTCCTGCAGGTCAGGTATAACAGGCAAGGCAGGCAAAAGGAACTAGAACTAGGCAAGAATCAAAAGTAAAAACAGTGGAAGGCTAGAGTACAAGGACTGGAACTAAGAACATTCAGGGACAGACTGATTTATGACTTATATTGACAGTAATATCTTCAGTGAGTAAATACATCCCATATTACACTTACTGTATATATTGTATGTGTACAAAATGATAAGAGTTTGGCTGTTATCAATAATGCCACCATTGTCTAACCTAGTTTGAAGGATGTATTTTGGATTTACTTTGTCCCGAGGAAATGGCAGAGAGAGATTTTGCTGTCAAATGAAATATACACAATACATTAGTCTTAACAAATAGACCTGCAACACTTAAAGGAGAACTATGAGGTGAGTGCTTTTCACTCACCTCATAGTTCTAGCCGACCTGTGACAATGAGACTGTCACAGGTCGGCTCAGTAGATCGGGAGGTGAGCGAACACATAACGGGGTTCGCTCGCCTCTCGATCCTGTCACGGCTCTCTGCCGTGACAGGGGGAGGGGCTGGATTCCCCTCTCCCCGCTCCGATCTGCCAGCGCTGACTGGCGGAACGGACGGGCGAGGGGGCGGGTACAGCTGGCTCTGCCTCTAGATAGGCAGAGCCAGCTGTCACTCACGCAGCTGGGCGGATTCCGTCATCTAAGTCGGGATCCCCTCCGGCTGCGGCGTCTCAGTATACCGCGAGCTGTAGCTCGCGGTATACTGAGCTTAGGGTAACGGGAGGACGCTAGTTTGTGTCCTCCCGTTACCCTAAGGACAACTATGGGGAAAAACACTGACCCCATAGTTCTCCGTTAAGTCATGCGTGAAAAAAGCCTGAGAGCTGTTCAAACAGCAATCCAATCAACATGCACCATGTAGATAAATAAACTGCAACTATTATGAGTATGGTGGATTTTGTTTCCACCAACTATACAGCGAGCTTTACAGGGTTATTCTATGATACTATTATTAAGGCTAAATACTGAAATTCATGAGAATCAGCGATTTAACTGTTGTAAATCCTATCTTGAAACCAAGAACCAATAATATAATGTGATTGTATTTAGCGACCTTATAGACATTTACATTTTCATGTAGGCAAGAATGCATTTTGTGTACAATATATGTTACTTACAGTATGTTGGTATCTGTGATGTCAAGATGGTAAAACAATATGGCATCTTCAGGCTAAAGTTCCATAGGAGAATTTTAGGGCTATGACTGTCAATTTTTGTCAGTTGCAAAATCATCAAAATGCAACTATCACATCTCAATAGGCTAGCTTCCTGGAACAACACCTTACTGGTTCAGCCAGTGAGGAAGTGACAATATAGGATAAGGAGAGCTGAATTTTGGTGAGTTGTCCTCAGCAACATAGTGTCTAGCGTAACATAGCACTAAGCAATCCAATGGCACTACATAAATTGATTGACAGTGATTATTTCTTTTTTACTTTTCAAAATATTTTATTGGTTTTTAACATTTTCAAATGAAAAGAATGTATTAGAGTTCGGGTCATAAAAACCTCTTCTAGCTTTTTTAAAGTAGTTTGTCGTGCTTTTTTGAGGGCTGATGCAACCCGGATGCATTCACCCCTAAGGACTGCTTTGTGTGCTTCCCAAAGTGTCATGGGAGAAATGTCTGATGTATTGTTAATGATTGTGTATTCCGTTAGGGCTGCTTGTATAGTTGAACACACACTCTCGTCTGTTAATAAGGAGTCATTCAGAGACCATGTTCGATCGACTGATACAGTGATTATTTCTAAGAGTAACAATGAATTCCTAAATGGATGGAATTAATGGCTTACTATCATGCAAGCTATCAGATAGAAGACTTAGGCCTCATTTACACAGGGTGTGTTGCCCCATACAGCGTGAAGAGATGTTTTTTGATGTGCTCGGAGCTATGGGCAGAAGCGTGTGGGCAGCTCATGTAAGTCTATGGAGTTGCAGGAGCTCTGCGCCCTCACACACTGCTTCCTGCAGCTACGAGTTTTGACAGATAAACATGTGCGCAGTTCCAGGTTCTTTGAATAGTTTAGTTAAGGGGCTAGTGGAAGTGTTGCTATGTTCTTGTTTAGAGTTTAGCTCCACATCTCTTGAATTTTCCAACAGTGTGATCTCCCTGCCACATTTCTCTACTCTGTTCCTGTTTACCTGGGAGTTTTGCTTTTTCCCACCCAGCATTGCATGTTTCAGCACCTACTGTTGCATTATGTATATTTTAAAATAAACTAAATATGCAGCTAGTTTAGAGAGTTTGACCCCCTCACAGTGGTTACAGCAACTGTGCAGACCCATTAAGATTTAACCAACAGAAACATCAAGAAACATAAAAAGCTGTTTGGTGATTTATTCTCTTCAAAAAACTGAAATATCAATTTTGGGTAGTCTCAGCAATGAAACTATATTGCCTATTGCTATAATTAGAATGCTTTAAAAATTTTGTTTACCTATAGTTAATTCAAATGTAAATTTTGTGTAAAAACACTTTTACTTTTGAGTACCGGTTGCCATTTCAAAACAGCAATGGGATAGCAGCTATTTGCCCCAGTGCTGTTTTAAAATGGTGGCCACTCTCAGCGGATCCTGTGGGTCCTGGCAGGAGTAGAGGCTGGAACAGCAGGGGCCTAGGAGTTAAAAACTGTTAGCTCCTGGTCTTCCAGTGCTCCTACATCTGGCTCCACAGGAGCAGACTGTTGAATTGCATGTATTATTACTATTAGGGTTGCACAGATACCAAGTACAGTACTCGGTACAAGTACATTTACCGATACTTTTGAGCTCCAAGACTAGACTAGAGAAAAAATCAAAAATTGGAAGGCAGTTGTTATTTGTAAGGAGCACACGGAGCTACTGGGATTTGTACATCTCTGTTTTAATGTATGGTTTTGTTTTTATAAATATAAATAAAGGAATGCACAGATACCAGTTTTGCGAGTATGAGTACTGGTACTTGCCGAGTACTTACATGTACGAGTACTGATACATTTTAGTTTATTTCATGTGACAGTTTTTGTAAAACAATACAGACTAATGATTTCAGGACAGTGGTGGAGCTCCAGAGCCAGGTCCCAGCTGCAATCAATGCAACCCTGGTAGTTCTCATGAAAATGCCAAGTATCTGCACTGGTACTCGAAAAATTATCTGTGCATCCCTAATTATTATTAATATTATTATACAGGATTTATATAGCGCCAACAGTTTGCGCAGCGCTTTACAATATAAGGAAGATATTACAATCACAATATACCTTGCTTACCTAAAGTAAAAACACATACATTAACTTTGAGCTTTACCATTCCGTTATGTTATGTTATGTTATGTTACATAAAAGTCACACAAATGTGATATCATTTTAGTAAGTAGTCTTTGTTGACTGTGCTTTGGGGTGAATATATGGGGGTGCACAAATTACATATATATTGTGTTAGGAAAAGTTATTTTATTTTGTACTATTTCTTCCCAATATGAACCAAGGAAAAAAATCAGTATCTAAATGTGCTGCCAAATTAAAGCCTTATCAGTCCTGAAAATCCAAGACATTGGGAAAATGAAAAAAAAAAAACAAAACAACAAAATGCTCTGGGACTCTATGGAGATCTAGGGAGAAAAAGGCATAGGAACTCAAGTGGTTAATGTACATACAGATTTATTTTTAGTTTTGATTGATTGCAATTTTGATTGCAAAGGGCGAAGCTCTAGGAAGTATTAAAGTGTAGTTAATTTATAGTTGGTGCAGTTAACAAAATAAATAAATAATTGAAATATATTAAAACCATTAGCATTTCGCTATTGTTCTTTTTGGCTGCATCCCTAATTTTAGACTGTTTTCAAAATGTTTGGCAGCAATCCAAAATAACAATTGCAGAATGCTATGTATTTCCCACAAATCATTAGGTAATATAACATAGATGCTTTTAAAATATCAGTGCGACCTTGTGCTTAAAGGTTAAAGTGACACTAAACTCAGGAGTTAAATCTTAAAAATGCATTCCAGTACCTTAACTATTAGCAATGTTGTATCTTATTTGTGTATCACTTGGCTGGTGATCCTCAAATCATCTCTGAATTCATGCTAACACTGTCCTTCCTTCTGGAGGGTGGCTACTTTTGTTCTCCATGGTCCTTGTGTGTGCTGTAAAGTAACTACCACTCCAAGCTCACTCCTGTGATGGACTACAATCTCCCGTTTACAGTTATTCAGTTATTCACAAAATGGTGAAGAGGCAGGAGAAGTGAACAATCTAGGACAGCATAGCTGATTTGGAAAAAATCCCCAATGCAGCTCATTCTCCTGCTTAGCTATGTTGTCCTAGATTGTTCACTTCTCCTACCTTCTCCAAACTCTTCACCCTTTTGTGAATAACCCTAAAGAAGTGATCTTTTGTCAGTAGTTTTGCAAGTTACTGAGTTTGGGCTTCAGCCTTTGCTTGATGTAGATTTCTCTTTTGCTGGCAGTTTCAAATGTTGATTAAGTCACTTACAGTGGATGCTGCTCTTTGGTGTTTACAAGTTTTAGTTTTCTGCAGAAGCAGCTGGTCCACTAGGGATAAGCCCTGGTATCCTGTTTTAGGGGGGCTCCTTTCCCTTGCAAGATCCTATGGAGCCACCCTTGTGTGTGCTAGTAAGTTGTTTGTGTCTCCACAAATACACAGGCACAGCAAGGCAAGCCACTCCTGTGCTCCCTTCTCCCCATTCCTCCTCCCTTCTCCAAGCTAGTAGATGGATGGCTGCTGGATACTGCTCTGTTCCTTGTGATCTTGTACTAGACAAGAAGTTCAGGAAAGCTGACCTGACAGAGTTGGAACCAGATGTTTGAAAACATGATGACTGTAAATGCTTGGGCAATAATATAAAAACATACTTGCTGGGCAAAGTGTTTAATATGAATTCCTTATTGAAAAAGGTTTGAGAGTTCAATACTACTTTACATTTGAATCTAAGTAGTCTATTTTTTAATGTTTTCACACAACTTTCACCCAGGAATCACACATTTTCCATTAAAATACAATTAGAAAAATGTGTGACTCTTACATAGTTGCATAGTATTAGAGGTTGAATAACGACACAGGTCCATTGAGTTCAACCTTTCCCTTCATCTTGGGGGAAAGCATCGGTGAGAAAACGTTTATAAATAGACCCCCTTGGTTTCTATAAATCATTTGCACCCAGAATGTATTTATGTACCTTTAAAAGGGAATCACTTGATTGCAAATCCTCCACGTTGCTTTAAATGTGATGTTTTGATTGCTTATATTATGCCTAGCCCCTCTACTAGAGAATGTACATAAGTACTCTAAAGCTCATAGATCATACTCATTTAAGACAAATACTTTTTCTGGCCAGAAAAGTCTATATTTCAGTTCTTCAAGAAATACTGAACCTGTTTTTCATGTTTATGATGAAAAGAAGGGCATAGCATGATAAGTGGCCTGCTTGGTTCTTGAAATGTACTTTTTAAAAACTACTACTTAAAGTGACATTAAACCCTCAGATTTTTTAACATAAAACAATACTGATAAGTGTTGACAGTGAACACACATGTGGAAACTCTCAGTACTGTATACACTATCAAACATTAAAATAATTTAACAGTGGTATTTATTCTTCCTTTTATTATAGCTCTAGGGGTCAATATGCCATTCCCCTGCAGCCATAGTTTTAAGTTTGCCATCTCACTCCACACCCCAAAAAAACAAAACATGTAAGCTAGAGAAGAATGTGATAGGATGAATCCCTTATCTACTAATAGCCAAAACCAGACCACAAGACCACAGTTTGGTATTCCACTGATATTTTCATACTAATTCAATATACTAATTCCCTATACCCAGGAGACACAGATGGAGCACATTGTCTTTAAATAATATGTAAGTTAGAAATCAAATGTACAAGGACATAATTTACTTTTATTAAATACAGTTTGTACTTTCATAATGTGTCTGTCATGTGTTTTCTTGAAAAATTGGCAACAGTCTGCTTGTATCATATGAATCATTTAACAATATTCTGCATTAAAATACTTAACTTTCTTTGTACATAAAATGTACCTACAAAGAAATACCATATATTGCTATATATCAGAATGACATATAGCGAAGAAGCAGCAGGTCAGAGGTAGGTTATATATAAAGATAAATAGTTAAAGATATACAGGATTATTCACAAAAGGGTGAAGAGTTTTGGGAAGACAGGAGAAGTGAACAATATAGGACAACATAGCTGATTTGGAAAAATTCTCCAATTCAGCTCACTTTCCAGTTCAGCTATGTTGTCCTAGATTGTTCACTTCTCCTGCCTTCTCCAAACTCTTCACCCTTTTGTGAATAACCCTTATAGTAATTCACAGAAATGTGAGTAAAACGGTAATCAATCCTCATTTCTGAATGTCATTCACTTACCCTTTATAAATGCTGCAGCAGGGTCTGCTGCATTTTGGGAACAGGCTCGTGTCATGATAATGAGGTCATAATAGGGGAGTCATATGAGCACAGAACTAACATAATTTCCCCAAAATATGCACAAATTACTGACCAAAACAGTGAAGTTTAAAGAAGAACTCCAGGGAAAAAATGTAACAACACTTTCAGTGGGGCTACCCCTACACTGCAAGGGTCAACTGCTCAGTTTCCTTTAGGGATGAAAATAAAAAAAAAGTTATACTCACCTTATCCTTTAAGCTGGCTTGTTGTTAGACCGGTCCTTTCGGCACGTCTCCCCCTCCGCTGCAGCGCTCTAAGGTATCTAAATCATCAGAATTTATACACAGTGCAAAGGATGTGAGGACGTTGAGGGACATACCATCACTGCAGCACAGCTGTCCGGCACCAAGGTTTGGATGAGTACATCTTTTTTTTTGTCCCTAGACAAAAACAAGCAGTTAACTCTTGCAGTGCGGGGATAGCCCCACTGTAAGGATGAATACAATTGTTTCCCCGTGTTGTTTAAATCACATGTCAGTGCTAGGCAGACATGTAAGGTGATGGGGTAACTCTAATAAAAGTGGTTACACTAATGTTTGGGAAGATGCCAATCCAATAGACAACAAACGGTCCTATATCACAAGGTCCAAGAGGCTAATATAACACTTGAAATATTTTAAGCAATAAATGCTTCTAAATGCTATTTGCTCTCTAACATATTGTAATTTTCTTCACTAATATGTTAATTGTTGGATTGTGAAATCTTGTTGGATGAAAATATAGATGTATTTTGAATGAATGCCATTAGAAGTAAAAGTAAACCACAGTGTAAATGTTCTCTCCCCCGCTGCCGCCATCTCTACTGCCAACACTCTGTGGCCATTGGGTGGCCACTGATGATGTAACTCCTGTGCATATGCACAGGAGTCACATCCTCTCTGGCATCAGGACCATTTACGGCATCTTATAGCATCTTAGAGATGCTATAAATGGGGTGAGTGTGTACACTGCATGACACATGGATCATATTGAAGAACGAGTGCCAAAAGCATGACCTGGTTCACTTGTTGTTGCGAAAAGGCTGTGCCCAGATCCTTCTTCAATTTAGACAAGTAGGGGGTTATGGTGGAGCTTATTGCTTCTGTCTACAGCGAATGGGTCATCTAATGGGGGTGGAGTCTGGGCAAGGCTGCGTGAAAGGGGTGATCATGTGGAATAAGTGATCTCCATGAGGGATGGATCATAGAAATTGGGTTAATTGTAGTTATCTCCATTTGTCAAGGTCAAAGTTGCACAGTTGGTCCATAAAGAGAACCTTATGCTCACAGTTACCCATAACTGATCCAGAGGAAGGCAAAAAACCATATCAGGCATGTTTCAATTTGCGTGAACAGGGTAAAAAAAATCCTTCCTGATTCCCTAAGGTAATCAGATATTCCCTGGATCAACAATCTCTGGTGTTTTTTACTTATAAAATGTCATGGCTGTAATCCGAGATCAACTCGGCGTGGGTCATGAGTTGCTTATTTGTAGTGAAGTGTAGGGTCTGGAAGGTGCCCTTTCCTGACCATTTAGTAAACGGGGGTTTGTGAGTCCCTGTGGGCAGGGCCGGCCTTAGGCCTTTAGGCGCCCTGTGCGAGAAAGCTTTACAGTGCCCCTCAGTGGCCACACCCTTTAGTGGCCACGCATATTTTTTCATATTTATTTATTTTGTACCACAGTATACTATATGTGCACATAATGATATTGCTTTTTTTTTTTTTTACTGAATCTGGAGTACTTCTTTATTTTCTCAGTCAAGAGAAGTCATGTTTTGTGTTGCAATGGCTGCTTTTCTAAATTGATCACCTCTTCTATTCATGAAACCTGGCCCTTGGCACTTTTTATGTCTTTCCATGTTTAAAAGATCTTGTGCGTGGAGTAATAATGATGTGATGTCTGCTGCAGCTCAGAGACGTTCGACAGTCTTGACAAATAATTTTCTTTTTGGAAAGGATAAACATATTATAAAGCCACAAAATGTTCATATAAAACTGCTACAAAAACAATAACCATAAAGCAAAGGTTTTGATTTCTGATATATATATATACTTTTTTTGTGACAACTTTGTTTAGTTTCTTATTTTAATTCTTAATTAAATAATCAATAATTCATTCATTGTTTTTTTGTACCTTTTTTAAAAATGTATTTGTCTTTAATTTCTTATGCAGGTTATGGAATACATACAGCGTTCCATTAACAAGAAAGGTAATTTAAAGAAACTCTGTCGCTAAAAAAATAAATAAATAAATCTGTAAAAAATATGTTTAAAATACTCACAAGTCCCATGGCCTGTGACTCCTATCTTTGTTCTCTTGCAGAGCTTCACCTCCCACTGGAATCTTCAGCATCCCCCACAGTGGTTTGGTTTCACCCTTCAGGTGCAGCATCACTAATATGTCCCTGCAGTTCTGCTAGTTAAGTAGCACCCAATAGGTGGAACCACAACTAATATGAACAACAAAACAGTCCTCTTAACTGCTCTCAGTGGTTCGGAATCACGGGTAAACCTATCAATCCATATCCTTAAATCCTCAATGGCATATTTAAATAGACTCAACAAACCCGCACACGAGCAAAGAGTAAAAATAATAATCAAAACCATAAAAAAATGACATAAACCAGAAAGTGTCTTCATAGCTAAGCATATTTAGTAATACAGATCTCCAAATAGTTATACACATTTAAAAACCTTGGTAACAAACCCAATAAAAACCCCGGTCCACCGGTCTGCTGCAAAAAAAACTGTAATATCACATATATCACAGAATAGAGACTTGCTGAAAGATGCCAGATTAAGCAGATCACGAGTGTTTGGATGTGTTTATGTAATACACTTATAGTGTGATTCCAGATACTCTTACATGTTTCATGTGTCCACCCTCTGCTGGTTATGGCAGTTTCATCTGTCCCCTAAGAGGGCGACACACCTCGGTGGCTTGGACAATCACCAACATATCTTAGGAAGTTTAAGTGAATTTATTGGGCCACACTGCCCGGCAGTTGGAAGACAGGATTAGGGATATAAACACAGGCAATTTAAAACACAGATAACACTGTTCAACAGATGATCATTGACCTAATACAATTCTGAATTACTTTCAACACTAGACAGTAACAGAGTTACAGGCTAGAAATGCACACTCACAAATAACTTGTGATCATGAGCCCAACCTACATAAATGGTTCCCTCTGTTCTACTGGTCAGTAGACTATCTGTAACACTGGCCAGCATTGGGGCCCTAAAAAGGTGGAGTGCTCACTACCCGGGTAGGAGTATGCAATCCATGGAAGGGGAAACAGGAACTTGTAACTGTGCCCAATGATGGGATCCTCCTTTATGCAATAAGGTAGTATCTCAAGCAAACAATTGCAAACAGGGGTGGCCAACTAGTCTCTCCAAGCTCCAGAGTCTTGTATGGCAGTCTCTCTCTCTCTGTCCTGGGAGGTCTAGCCCATCTAGTCTCTGGATCAGCAATCACTGAATCAAGCAGCCTATGTATTAGGCAGTCTTGGGAGCAAGCAGTCTCTGGATCAGCAGTCTTGAGATCAAGAATCCTCTGGATCAGAAGTTTCTGGTCAGGCAGTCATGGGATTAGTATTCTCTAGATGAGGCATTCTTGAGATCAAGCAGTCTCTGGATAAGGCAGTTATGATGTTAGGAGTCTCTGAAACAGGCAGTCAAGGGATCAGTAGTCTCTGGATCAGGCAGTCTTGCAATCAAATTGATAAAAATATCACTGGCGCCAAAAAACGTAACAGCTCCCAAAAGCAGCTCCAAACACACGGGGGCAGCTCCTCACAGTCTGGGCAGGTTTTATGTGGTAATAATGACAGTATAAGCCGTTAGTGTACAGAAGTCATGTTCTTAGAAGAGAACCCACAGAACAGGAACAGGAAACGCATCACAGGAAACAAGTGCCACAGAGATGAATCATAGAGTTGCATATAAAATAAACATAACACTCATAACATCTCCCTCTTAAATGATCATTGTGAAATGTGGATGAATCCTTGTAATAACATATTTACAGGTTAAGTCTTTTGGGTGGTTGTGAATGTCTACCACTGCGGGTGAAAACTGGCCCTCGTTGTATAAAGTGTTTCTTAGCCCTCTCCGAGGTTACTGGGCTCTTCTCACCACTTACTGGCATGCTCTGCTCTTCACTCCCGTCCGATATACCTGCTTGCTCCGGACTGTCATTAACATTAGTCTGTGGCATCATCACTGTACATTCCCTACCACCAATTGGTGAGTTTGCCCTTGCACCGGATGTCTAGTGGAAACAAAGCAACAGGAGCGCCTCCATAGTGTAAAACTGATTAGGTTAAAATACAGCTGAGAATGTACTTACAAGCACCCAGTAAAAACGAGCATTGAAAGTGATAATCTCGAGATGGTCAAGATGGACAAACGAAAACGAAGTGAGATATAGGAAGTACTAGTGCTGAGCCGAAGCCATCTATACACTAGTCCTCCTTCGGTTGACGCGTTTCAGAGGTCAAACCCCTTTCGTCAGTACCTAAAAACACTCCCCTCTACCCGGCTCTTAAGAATTGAAAGGCGACCAATCTCGATCCACCTTGAGTTTGGGACTGCTAAACCAATCCCCTTGTGTAAAGCAATCCCTATGGGCTCACCCGCCTGAACCAGCTGAAACTGATGGAATGACGGCCAACGGACACGCCCCCCCCCACTCACCCAACAGACCAATAGGCCAGTAGAAAGTGCACACAGAGGGGGGTAGCACCATGCCTCACCTCCGACGGAAGGCCGGCAAACGAGACCCAACGGTATAGTGCGTAAGACCCGCAATGCCCAAAGCTACTATCGAACTCACGGGAAGACCAAAACAGGGAGTGACTCATGAACAATTAAGGATCGACAAGCATAATTGCAAGAACAATCAATCCATAAATAAAATGTACATACATTGTAAAATGCATAAATTACATAAATGTAGCGCTGACCTGCAAAAACAGTACAATTTCATGGTATACAGCAACCCGCTCGTACATACATATAAATAGACATAAAATATATATATACTCTAATGCATGTAAATTAAAACATAGTTACCAAAAAATTGCCAAATATTATCTGGACAATTATAATTAATAGTTGTTGATTAATATATGTGGTACAAATTGTTTATGCAAATAAATGCTTCATATTTTAAGATTTTAGTTTCCTATTGTTTATTTTTTGATTATTTTTAACTTTTTAATTTTATTTCTATTGCCGTTATTAAGCCTGTTACTATCAAATGAATTAAAATGTATATTGATATAGAAGAATATCAAATGTATAAATAACAATCTAGGGAATATGCAACACCGGGCATATAACATCTAATATCTCAGTGACCGAATGAATATAATTATAAAAAATGAGGAGAAATGAATGAATATAAAGAAAATATATAAGTGGATATACTAGGTGAATATATTAGAAATCAAGATATTGGACAAGGATAGGGATAAATACGAATGGAAAACCTCAATATAATGAATATATTGGAGGCAGATCTGTACGGATACTATCTTCAAATCTTGCAATCAAGCAGTCTCTGGATCAGCTGTCTTGGAGTCAAGCAGCCTCTGGATCAGGCAGTCATGGGACCAGTAGTCTCTGGATCAGAGAATCATGAGATCAGTAGCCTCTGGATCAGGCAGTCTTGGGATCAACAAGACACACATAGACAGCAGCTTCCCTGGGCCTCTGCAGTAGCACATAGTCCTAAGGTCTCGTTCACACCTAGGCGTATTGCATATGCGGTAAAAAAAAGTCGCGCGACCGTCGCGCGTTTCCCAAGGCTACTTGGCTGTATCCCAATGGAAACGCGCAACAAAACAACCCAAAGTAGTACCTGTACCTTTTCAGGCATGGGCCGTTTTGTAGCGCGTTAGGGACGGGCGGAAATACGCCAAGGTGGGAACGAGACCATTGAATACAATGGGATTTAAATTTTTGAGCGTTTTGTAGAGCGTTCGTCGAGCGTAGAACATGCTACAAAACGTTCAGGTGTGAACGAGGGCTTAGGCAGCTCTGTCCAGTACCTGGTCTAGCACAGATCTTGTACATACAGGGAAATGCAGATTAGCCCCACAGCCCGGTTCACTTTCACATAGCATCCCCACACTCCTCTGGCCCTGGCTCACTTCCTCTCACTCCATGGTCTGTTGGCCCAATGCAGCCAGTCACTGTCCTCCTCTCACAACCACTCCTTCCTATAGCATCAGGAAAAAGACACACAAGCTGCAGAGGAGGCTGGAAAGTCTGTGCTGTTTGATATAATACAAATGAAGATCACTAGCACTCGATGAATACTTATACATTCTTGTTTGTATTTATTTGAAGAGGTGCGTCACGTGCAAAAAAACAACGTTTTGGGGCCACGCTGGGTCTCTTCATTAGGGTGACATAGTGACACACACCCCCTTAAAGAGCTGACATCCATGCAAACAAGACACACATAGACAGCAGCTTCCCTGGGCCTCTGCAGTAGCACATAGTCCTAAGGTCTCGTTCACACCTAGGCGTATTGCATATGCGGTAAAAAAAAGTCGCGCGACCGTCGCGCGTTTCCCAAGGCTACTTGGCTGTATCCCAATGGAAACGCGCAACAAAACAACCCAAAGTAGTACCTGTACCTTTTCAGGCATGGGCCGTTTTGTAGCGCGTTAGGGACGGGCGGAAATACGCCAAGGTGGGAACGAGACCATTGAATACAATGGGATTTAAATTTTTGAGCGTTTTGTAGAGCGTTCGTCGAGCGTAGAACATGCTACAAAACGTTCAGGTGTGAACGAGGGCTTAGGCAGCTCTGTCCAGTACCTGGTCTAGCACAGATCTTGTACATACAGGGAAATGCAGATTAGCCCCACAGCCCGGTTCACTTTCACATAGCATCCCCACACTCCTCTGGCCCTGGCTCACTTCCTCTCACTCCATGGTCTGTTGGCCCAATGCAGCCAGTCACTGTCCTCCTCTCACAACCACTCCTTCCTATAGCATCAGGAAAAAGACACACAAGCTGCAGAGGAGGCTGGAAAGTCTGTGCTGTTTGATATAATACAAATGAAGATCACTAGCACTCGATGAATACTTATACATTCTTGTTTGTATTTATTTGAAGAGGTGCGTCACGTGCAAAAAAACAACGTTTTGGGGCCACGCTGGGTCTCTTCATTAGGGTGACATAGTGACACACACCCCCTTAAAGAGCTGACATCCATGCTACACATGTCTAGAATTATTAGCATTGTTTTTATTTTCACACATGCTAATTGGGGGCCATTTGATGACTTATTTTTTGCTGCAGGCTGCTGAACCAGGGTTTATAATGTGTTTTTGCCAATCATCTGCAGCCACTGTTCGGGAATTCTGACAGCAGCATACTTGCCTGTGTTAGAATTCAATAGACTGGCGGGAGGATTCCCTCATCCATGTTTTTGATGTGGATTGGCGGAGATTTTTATCATTCAGCCTTCAGTAAACTATAAGCTATAGTGTACAGCCAATAAAAGTACCAGGAGGGTTAGGGTGTATCATCATGATGGCATCCTCTGGCTCCTCCTTCTTTTCCAAAGGATCAGTGCCTTTCTTCTGACTTCCTTTGCTGTTTTATGTTCAACTCCTGTGCCCTTCTTTCACATCCTATGTAACACCCCTTTGGAAATTCCCTCTTCTCCTGCCCTTCCATACACCACTTGGCACCTCCACTTTGACTGTCCCCACCTCTCCCTTATTGACAGCATGACTAGTAGGTAGCATATAGTGATTCCAGAAACCCTGTTTTCTGCCTGATGGTAATGGAGGATATCAGATATCAGACCAATGAACAATATGTTATAAATTGCTGCTATAAAGTACTTTGCACCATAGCTCATCATTTCATTCAGATTTTAAATGGTAATACCTTCTCCGATATATGTCATGCATATAAACTATTGTCTGTATATTGTAGGTATACGATGCTTTCTCCTTTTTAGTTATGGTACGTCAATTAAGTGTGATTTTAGAACAACTGTTACATATTGATTTGTATCTGTAAAAGTCTAAGGGGGTTATTCACAACGCCGCCCAAGGCAGCCGAGTGAATAACCGAGCCGAAGTGAAGTGAGCCAAACAATGTTCGGCTATTCACTTCAGGCTGGTACGGCTGATTTCAGCTGTACATTGGCTAAAATCAGCCTACATCAGCTGCCTTCTGCTGTCTTCGGTCAGCCGAAGTGCAGAAGGAGTTCGACTCAGCCGATCTAACATGTGGAACGGCTGAGCCTAAGCTCCAGCAGCTCACTCGCTGCCATTCACCCCTATTCTTATAGGGACCAAAACGGCAGTGAGTGAATAGCCGAATGCCGCCAAGCAGCATTTGGCACGGCTGTTCTACTCGCTACCTCCGAGGTACCGAGCAGAATAGAAAAAAAGGTAAATGAAAAAAAAAGTTTAAAAATGTACAAAAATATGAAAATAAAAAAAAATATATTTTAAAGAAAAAATAATGTAAAAAAAAGATACATGCCGACCTGACCGCACGCGAAGAACTCCCGCCGTGAATGCCGAATCTGACAGATGCCTGAAAAATATTAACACTTGGGCGATCGATGAAATTCGGTCAGTTAGTATTGCTAACGAACGATAATTGAAATCCACATTGGTCTGTGCATAATAGGGCAGTCGTGCGGAAATTAAACGACGGTTCGATGAAGGCACAAAAGAAAAAAAATCATTGTCCAATCTCTGTACAATCTTTTCTATCTATGTAATATGAGGACAAAACTAAGCAATCCATTCAGTTTGTGTTAAATCAGACAGGCCCCTGCATCATATAGTTCATGGCAGAGCTAAAGGAAATTGTACAACCACATTGTCAAGTATATGGTCACCTTAAGAGTTACTATTATGATGACAAACCTAACCAACCAAGTGAATAAGTATCAAATCAGGCAGGCCCTTGCACTACATAGCTGATTATAGATCTAAAGGAGAGTATACAATCAGATTGCGATGGTTGTAAGGTCATTAAACAAACGTGCAATCTCCCCATCTTGGACAGGCAGATTGTACCTGCGATCATCGCAAGCCCGCTCCGATGACTGCAATGCTGAACGGGCAGTGTGCGCTTGCGCACACCGGCCCGTGCGGCATTTGTCTTACGAGCACGCCACAAACCCGCCGAAAATCTTACGATTTTCAAACATGTTCGTAAGACAAAAAATTTGCGACCATACAGTAGAAACGGTCGCACGCCTTCCACACACGTGCCGATTATCGTACGATCACGGGATTTCCCGCGATTATCGTACGATAATCGGCAGGTGTATGGGCACCTTAACAGTTATTATGATGACAAACCTAACCAACCAAGTGAATTAATATTAAATCAGGCAGGCCCTTGCACTACATAGCTGATTATAGATCTAAAGGAGATTGTACAATCAGATTGTACAGTGTGTGGTAAGCCTTAAGGTGCCCATACACCTTACAATTATCTGCAGATTTTCTGTGGTCAGTCGGAAAAAGTGCAACACATTGGCCCAGGTGGAGATTCCTCCATCCACACAGTTTAGCGTAGATGGAGGAATCTGTTGCACCTTTTCCATCTGACCACAGAAAATCTGAAGACAATCTATAGGTGTATGGCCAGCTTGAGGGTCAGGGTGGCAGTTGTCTCAGGATTTGAAAACAGACGATATTGCTTTAGGACTCGTTTCCTTCTAGCGTAGGTTCATTTGGCTTTGCTGCAACTTCTAATAGGAACCATGCCTGTGTAATTTCACTTCATTACAAATTTTATTAGGCTGCACGTGGTTACTGAATTGCAACGTTCATGAAAATGATTGACACAAATTGGAATTGTGCAATGTTTTGAAAAGTCAGCTTGTGCCAGCTTATTTGGCACAGATCATACCTTCCAACTTTCTGAGATGAGAAGGACACCTTCCACCTCAATAAATGAGGGGAATTCATGAAAACTGGAGCAGACAGAATCTGGAGCAGCTGTTCATAGCATCCAATCAGATTCTCTGTTAAGTTTTTTTCAGTTATGTTTTGAAAATGAAAGATAGAAGCTGATTGGTTGTCATGCACAACTGCTCCAGATTCTCCAGTTTTGATAGATTCCCCTCAATGGGGGACATTTATCAATTTGGTTACATCATTAGCATCTTTTAACCCTTTTGCTGCCACCCACGTATGGGCCCCTTTAAACAGACTCCCGGCGGCTATAGCTATATACTCTGTTTACATGAGTAAAGCCGACTGTCACCTTTACACTGGAAGCAATTCTGGCGGCAGCACTTCAACAGGCCGCTGAAGTGTGACACTCCCCCGCCCAAGACCTCCGCCCGGCACCCCCACCTTGCTTCTCAGGCTCTGCTGCCCCTCCTGCAGGCCTGGGACCGGCATCTCGGGTGTCGGCAGGAAGTGAGGAAGGAGACTGGCGAACATCTAATCACAGATCTCCTCCCTGCTCTATGGGACTGGAATCGACGCGGATTGCATCACTTCCGGTCCCTTAGCTGTCATTACTCGGCTGCAGTAGCCAGGCAATCAGCTATTGGAGCACGATCTGCACTCCAATAGCTTATTTGGAGTAGAAAGGTGATTTTAGGGGTCTAATTGACGTCTAAAAACACCTTAAAGTGTACCTGTCACTTCCAATGTGCTATCACATAGGGGGCTTGTAAACCACCAATATAAAAGCAATTAGGTGTAAAAAAAGTTAAAAAAATAAGATTAAATAAAATAAATCTAAAAATAATAAGAAACCATTTTTAAAGTCCTCCGCCCCCACATGCGTGTGCATATTATTGTAAAAACGTGTTGAGTACGCCAACTTACGCAAATTGTGCTACACATGTTAGGTATTGCCGCGTGTGAGAGCAATAATTTTAGGGCCAATATTTATAGATATCTCCTAACTGATGACCTGTGCTGGCTTTTAAAATGTCGCCTATGGACAATTTGGGGTACCGTATTTTGTTGCTATTTCACGGACGCACGCAATTTTTAACCTAGGCATGTTGGGTGTCTATTTACTCATCGTAACATTATCTTATATATTTTACAACAAAATGTGTATTGTGTTGTTTTTGGACACACAAATTAAAAAGGGCAATTTTTACTAAATTTCTGAGTTTGAAGAGCTGCACTTATATTGTGTGACGTAAACATTTGTGTGTGTGTGTTTTTCTGTATGTCTGTATTTATCTTGCTCTAACACTTCCCATAACCCTGTAGATTAAGCGAAAGAAGTAACTCATCAAGAAGTTTCTTGAATTTATCAGTGTTATCAGCGGAGACTACCGCCTGTGGAAGGGAATTCCAAAATTGAACTCCCTCTGTTGGGTCTCGGGCTCTCAATACAGTTTTCAGATTGAACAGTTTGTTCTGAATATTGTGGTCCCCATTGATCATTTTGAAGACTGCAATAATAATATGTGTGCAAAACAAAAAGCCTTGGCAGCAAAAGGGTTAACAAAAATGTAACTTATTTGTGTATTACTCGGCTGTAGATCCTCATATCATCTCTGAATTGGTGCTCACACTGTCCTTCCTTCTGGAGGGTGGCTTCTTTTGTTCCACATGATCCCTGTGTGTGTTGTAAAGTAGCCATCGCTCCAAGCTCACTCCTGTGATGGACTACAATCTCATGCTCAGTCTACTAATTTGTATTGAGTTAGTAGTCCATCACTGCTCATATAACTCTATGTAGACGCAGGAGATGTGCACCCTCACACACTGCTTTCTGCAGATCCGAGTTTGGACAGCTGCACCCAGTACGGACCTGGATCCATCATGTATGCGCCCGAGGCTGTCCACCGTCAAAACTCAGAACTGCGGGAAGCAGCATTCGAGGGTGCACAACTTTTGCTGCTCTATAGTTTTACATGAGCTGCCCATTCACTTCTTCCTGCGTCAAAAACAGGCACTTCATGCTGTATGTGGCAACTCGCCTCATGCGAATGAGGCCTTAAAAGCCACAAGTCAACTGTGATGCTTAATAAAGTGACTTTTATGTAATATAAATTGAAGTAACATATACAGTAGAGATATAGTACAAAGTCAGCATGCTATGAGGTATTCTTCCTCCTCAGCAGTGATATATATACTGTTGGTAAAGCAGGTGTATGACCATGTCTGTAAGTACTTTACACAGCTCAGCCTCCATCCCCAGGAGAACGTGTTTTTATGTAAACGCCGGAGCGCAGAGTTTGTACCTCATCCACTGCCCAGCCTCTCTGCTTGTGCTGGGATTCCACTGCTGCCTTTAAATATGCTGGTTATTTTTATCCTCCTACGTAGTAACTACACGGACCGCCCCGCCGCCGAGAGCCAAACAATGTTTCTCTTTAGTCGGGAGGGGAAGTGGAAACAAGCCAGTCACGTGGCCAGCAAATCAATGAAAAAAAAACAAAAAACGTTCAAACATCCACATCTTTTTCCCCCTTTTTTATAAGTCATAACAGAGCGCTGTCCAGCCTGAACAGTGCAGTACTCGTACATGGCAGAGGAGGGAGGCAGGGTGGGAAGCTGTCTGACAGGATTCAGGACCTAAAAGACATGAAAGAGCATTAGGAAAAAAAAAAAAAAGTAAACATAGGAATGGCAAATCAGCAGCAGCATACAGAATATGGAGGAAATGAGAGGCTTGTTCTGACCATCAGCCCATGAGAGGCGAGGTGATGTCAGAGCGCACTCCAAGATTAGCAACCCTTAAAAGCTGCTCATCTCCCAAAGAAGCTGAGTCTGGCTGGAGCTGTTTAGCTGACGGAGGGAATAACTAAACCTTACACTGCAGCTTCCAGTGCTGGGAGCTTGTGATACATAGAAAAGATAGAGGATATAATTTACAACATGGTATAAAATCACTTTTTATACAGTTTTATGTAACTCTAATATAATTATAAAATAGTGAGTTTCAGCATGTGTGTGAATCCTAAGGCAGCCTTTCTCAGCCAGGGTGTCTTTTTGCTTCCTATGGGATGGCTCGAAATTTTTGCACAGCGTCATGCCTTTACATGGTGCAGACCGGCCGCCAGCACCATGCAAACAAATTATGCTAATTGATGGCGGGGATCCATTCAGAAAAGGACAGAGGTTTGCCTCTGTCCAGGTCTGCTCCACCTTCTACCCTCTGCCATACTGCCATGCTGCCACAACTGCGGCTCCTGATGTCATGGTAGGACTATGATGTGAAGGGGCTTCTGATGTGAAGGGGAAACTCTAATGTAAAAAGGGGGAACTCTGATTTGAAAGGGGGCTCTAATGTGAAGGGAGGCTTCTGATGTAAAAATGGGCTCCTGATGTGAAGGGGGGCTTCCAATCCAAAGAGGGCTCCTGATGTGAACGGAAGCTTCTAATGCAAAGCGGGCTCCTGATGTGAACGGGAGCTTCTAATGCAAAGAGGGCTCCTGATGTGAACGGAAGCTTCTAATGCAAAGAGGGCTCCTGATGTGAATGGGAGCTTCTAATGCAAAGAGGGCTCCTGATGTGAACGGGGGCTTCTAATGCAAAGAGGGCTCCTAATGTGAACGGAAACTTCTAATGCAAAGAGGGCTCCTGATGTGAACGGGAGCTTCTAATGCAAAGAGGGCTCCTGATGTGAACGGGAGCTTCTAATGCAAAGAGGGCTCCTGATGTGAACGGGAGCTTCTAATGCAAAGAGGGCTCCTGATGTAAACGGGAGCTTCTATTGCAAAGAGGGCTCCTGATGTGAACGGGAGCTTCTAATGCAAAGAGGGCTCCTGATGTGAACCGGAGCTTCAAATGCAAAGAGGGCTCCTGATGTGAACGTGAGCTTCTAATGCAAAGAGGTCTCATAGTTACATAGTTACATAGTATTTGAGGTTGAATAAAGACATTAGTCCATCAAGTCCAACCTATTAGGATCTCATTCTAGGAGTACCTGTACCCCTGTATATTACGGTCCCTTAAGAAATCGTCCAAAAGTTTCTTGAACAATTCCACATTATTTGCTGAAATCACCGCCTGTGGCAGTGAGTTCCAGACCCTAACTGATCTTACTGTGAAGAACCCCCTTCGCCCCTTGTGCTGGAATTTTTTTTCCACCAATTTTAGGTGGTGGCCTCTAGTTTTTGTAATGGAGTTAATTTTAAACAGTTTATCGCTAATGTTGCTACCACCATTGAACATTTTGTACATGGAGATCATATCCCCCCTTAATCTCCTCACCTCCAATGTGAACATGTTTAAATTTAGTAGCCTTGTCTCGTAGCTCTGGTCCTCCATACCCCTAATTAGTTTGGTTGCCCTCCGCTGGACTTTTTCCAACTCAAGGACATATTTTCTTAGTACTGGTGACCAGAACTGGACCGCGTACTCCAGATGAGGTCGAACCAATGATCTATAAAGTGGCAAAATTATAGACTTGTCCCTGCAATACATCCCCTTTTTAATACAGGACAAGACCCTGCTAGCTTTGTTTACAGCAGCCTGGCACTGCAAACTACCTTTCAGTTTGTGGTCTACAATGACCCCCAAATCCTTCTCCATTTCTGACTTCCCCAGCGGCATACCCATAATTGTATAACCCATTTGTTTATTTTTAATTCCAAAGTGCATTACTTTGCATTTATCAACATTAAACCTCATCTGCCACATTAATGCCCACTCCCCTATTTTATCCAGGTCCTCCTGTAATGTTATAGTGTCTAAGTCCGTGTCTATTACCCTCCCTATTTTGGTGTCATCCGCAAACACGGAAATATCGCTGTTAACACCCTCCCCGATGTCATTAATAAATACGTTGAACAATATGGGACCCAGCACAGAACCCTGAGAGTCTCCTGATGTGAACCGGAGCTTCTATTGCAAAGAGGGCTCCTGATGTGAACCGGAGCTTCAAATGCAAAGAGGGCTCCTGATGTGAACCGGAGCTTCTAATGCAAAGAGGGCTCCTGATGCGAACGGGAGCTTCAAATACAAAGAGGGCTCCTGATGTAAATGGGAGCTTCTAATGCAAAGAGGGCTCCTGATGTGAATGGGAGCTTCTAATGCAAAGAGGGCTCCTGATGTGAACGGGAGCTTCTAATGCGAAGAGGGCTCCTGATGTGAATGGGAGCTTCAAATGCAAAGAGGGCTCCTGATGTGAACGGGAGCTTCTAATGTAAAGAGGGCTTCTGAAGGGGCCCTACAGTGAAAAAGGAGATGTGAAAGGAGGGGGTTCCTAATGTAAAGGGGAGCTCTAATGTGAAAGGAGGCTCCTGATTTGAAGGGGTAACTCGTATGATTTTCGGCGGGTGTGTAGCATGTTCGTAAGATAAAAGCGCACACTGCCCGTTCGGCATTGCGGTCATCGGAAGCCCGCCCCTCAGTGGGGCGGGCTTGCGATCATCGCAAGTACGATCTGCCTGTCCAAGATAGGCAGATCGTACATTTTTTTAATCACAAGACAAAAGTCTTGCGATGGTTGTAAGGTGTGTGCCCAGCCTTAGTGTTCCTCTACCCTGGCTCTGTATTTACTAACATCTCTCTTCATGCCTAAGACTGATTGACTTTGGTGTTACTGCAATCAATGTGGGTCCATGCTTATAGGGGTCTAGATGGAGCACAATATAACTAAAGAAACACACACACCTCTCCTCATTCTTGGGGTCCGGACCATGAGAACGATCAGCTAAGCTGTCACTGCAATCCACCATGGGTCCTCACTGATAGAGATCTGAATGGGGCTGGCATAATTCCATTAAGATTCTATTCAGGACAAAAATGTCTTTGCTAGTATGCTTCATATGCCATGCTGTACATTCCCTATTCCACACCGTTGTAACCCATATCCAATGTTGTATGTTCCCTATTCCACACTGCTTTATTCCATATCCAATGCTGTACTTTTCCTATTCCACACTGCTTTACTCCATATGCCATGATCTACGTTCCTTATTCCACATGCCATTATGGCATGGATTATAGGAGAAAGTGGCAAAATAGAAACAAAGGTGGCAGCTAATTTTAATTAGATGTCTTTATTTTGCAATAGTTACCACAGTAATGGTGGAAGTTTGAATTGGGGGGAGAGTCTGCTTTAAAGGATAACTACAAAATTATAGTTATCCTTTACTTTCTAACTTTGCATACATGTTGTGGGATAGTGAATCATACAATATGGAAGCTATTTGATCAGCGTGAGACCCTAGCAACTCACATTTTTAAGAAGGGTAGGGAGGAGGTCAGCAAAGGTTTACTTTATTTAAATCAGTAAAATGGCATGTTAAACTATTTGTAAAAAGTTACTGCAGTGTTTAGAAGCTGAGCAAGCACTTCTGTGTTGGTAATTTCCAAAATCTGAATAGTAACTAGAAATGAGAGAATTAGATGAAACAAACAGATCCAGCCCTGCTGTGTCCAGCAGACGTCTGCTTACATCCGACTCCCCATAGACCTAACATGGGTCTAGGAAGTTCAGTATTTTTCCTCCATCGTAAATAGGGCTACCTGTCCAGGATTTACCTGGACAGTCCGGGTTTTGAGTCCTGTATGTGCTGGCCTAAAACCCGGACACAAAATGTTGCAATGTCAGGCAGACAGGAGAAACCACGGGGTCCTGGTGTTCCAACTTGAATGGAGAAGGCACGGGACGCAGGGGGATGCTGGAACTCAGGGAGAAAAGAGGTGTCTGAAACACATGCTCAGAGAACATGTTATACAGAGGTACAGGTAATCTAAGTAACTCAAACACACACACCGTACCATATAGGTTGAACTCAATGGAGCTGTGTATGTATTCAACCTTACCTACTATGTAAGAACTGACAGGCACCCATGTGAAAGGGGCCTTACTCAGCTGGTAGTGTATAAATAAGATTCTATTTTATGTATGCAACTTGTGGCAGTGCAAGGCACCCAGGACTCTCAGCTAGAGGGGCTGAGAGGGTCCAGAATGTGATCCATTTTATAAGGAAGAACCTGGCCTTTCAGAATCTTCCAGGTTTTCCTAATTGTAGCTGGGATCTGGAGCTCTGGAGATTTTAGAGCTCTGGGTGGGATGAGATTTCCAGTCCTGGGGCCAGGTGTTGTCAATGACCAGCCTGGGCTGATCAAGTGGCTCGAAGCAGCCTCATTAGGAAGCCAGCCCAGAGCTCAGAGGAGAGTTGTGGGTGTGCAGGGGGCACATAGCCACAGGCAGACTCTGCTGTGTGCACGAGCACAAGTGACACAGCCAGGAAGGCTGGAGAGGTCAAGAGGGTTGGGGACCCTAAGATACCTGCTAGAGAGACTGAGAGGGACAGTGACCCATGAGGGGTGAATACTGAACCACTTGGAGCTGAGGAAAGCTGCTGAGCAATACTGAGGACTGTACTGACAGAGAAATACGGTAAAGTCTTGGGATTATCACACTAGGAGTGTGTGGGACAGCCAGATGTCGGTGAGACCAAAATACAACGTTTTGATGAAAGTCCAAGGAACTGGTTTGTTTGATTCATGCTGAAGAAAAGTGAGTTATTTTGTGAAGTTCATGGATTGTTGATCTTTGAATGAATAAAGACTGTCCTTTTATGTTAAAGTCGGCTTCAGGAGTGGTCACTTAGCGCTTACCATTGTGCTATATTCCCCAAACTATCACAACCTTTACACAATGCTTTTATCCTTTATATAGTAATTAAGATGAATAGTGTTTTATATAGTTAAATCTGATGTAGTATACATTCTGATGTCCTATTATTCACCGTTCCCATTCCACCAATAACTAAAACATCACTTTTTTTTTTTAAATGGCCCTTTAATGATTATGTAAGTAAAATGTGTGGGAAGCCACTCTAGATACGGTTGCTTCAAAGAAGTTAATGAAGAAGACATTTTACGATATTTCCAGGAAAATGATTTACTGGTTAGTTTTATAAACTTACAATATATACAATATGAGTGTATTATTGACAATGAATTACTTTAGATCTTCAAAGTAAACAATTTTTGCAAGCAAAGCAAACTCTTTTTTTCTTTGATAGTATATGGTTATAAAGCTGTAAAATACAGTATGTGAAAAATATATTGGCACCACTCCAGTTTTACTGCCTAGCAGTAGGTATATGCTTATACCGAATATTTTCCCATAGAAATCCAAGCTGAAACTGTTCCCTTTTTCTGTGTTCCGAGTATGGCTGACGGTGTCCTGGAAAGAAAACCTGTTATCGTGCTGTTTCGTATGACAGCTGTATCTGCTGTGTAAATATGAATGTGTGTATGAGTATAAGGAAGGATTTACTGACTGTGTTATCTTTACCTTATTCAAGTGGATTTTCTACTTTTTCTTAAAGCCCAACTTCAGGCAAAAATCAATTTTTGTCTGTGAATTGTGCATAAGTTCCCTTGGTTAATGATCTTCCTTGTAATGACTTCTTTGTTACACATCCTGCATTCTCCTCAGTCAAAGTACATGTTTCCTGTGTTTGAGGACTTTGGGGCTAGTTTTTTCTTCTCATTATCTCTTGGGGGACTGATGCCCTCACTGCCCTTGTGTATATCTTCCACTGCTGTAGGTGATATAATCATGGCAGTACAAGGATAGAATGGGCAGTAATATGTTAAAGCCGCTCCATTTGTCACTTGCTTCCCCTGGACTGATTGGAAACGTAGTTTACATTCCAATCAGAATACCAGGTCATATGGGACGTGCACTGCCTGGTTTTATCCTCCCACCTGCGTATGGGGACCTGGAACTATTCAGCACAGATCGATGATGTCACCAGAAAAAATCTTTGCATGTGATTGTGTATTCTTTGCAGACTTTATTTTCCCTACATTCACTAAGCTAAGGGAAAATGTCCTTAGGAAGTAAACAGTCTATTTGCCTTTAGTAAATCTACCACCATGAATCTAAAAAAAGTTAAAGCTTGAAGTGATATTACACTTACCGTATATACTCGAGTATAAGCCGTCCCGAATATAAGCCGAGGTACCTAATTTTACCACAAAAAACTGGGAAAAAGTATTGACTCGAATATAAGCCGAGGGTGGGAAATGAGGCAGCTACTGGTAGATAGATACCAATACAATTACATGAATATTTATTTAAAAGAAAAATAACCTAGCTCTGTAAGTGGAAAAGGGGGTAAGTACGAAGAAACCTGACACTGACTCGAGTATAAGCCGAGGGGGGCACTTTTCAGCCAAAGAAATGGGCTAAAAAAATCTCGGCTTATACTCGAGTATATACGGTAACTAAAAAAAATATGCATAGTGATGTAGACCCCAAAACTTACTTTGTTTGCATGTCCATTTCTATTTTACCGCTGTGGCTGCTTTCAAATTCTGATGTGAAGAATGTTCCCTGTCACGATCCTGCCTTCAGGTGGGTCCCCTTTGCGAGGACCCATGGAGCCAGCTATATGTGCACACTCCCGTTTGGATACATGATTGCGTGTATTTACGTCCACTGAAGCCTATGGTCCCAGAGGCAAGCCTTTACCCTGTTTCTCCCACCAGCTGCTGGTTGACAGCGGCTGGAGTCTGTTCTGTCTCTGCATGTGAAAGTCACAGTGAGCTCACTCCACTTCTTGGCTTTCAAGAGGAGCAGCAATGCGGACCTGGAGCCGCTAGCAAGGAGCAGGTAGGCTAATTAATTTTCTGTGCACCTTTTTAAGAAAAGATTGTACAGGGTAAGGTTGCACTGCTTGCTTGATTACATTAAAAAAGGCAGAGGGTTCAATATTACTTTAAAAGGCAATCTTTGAGGCTGAAATTATTGGAGCTGTCATTGCTGACTTAAATGGTTAAGGACTTTACCTTGCTTTCCTTCCCAGTGACTCACTTACATTGAATATTTATGCGGCCAATGTTGTCTGCGGTTTGTCCTGCATATTTGTTTCATGTTAGTGCCTCACTAAATAGTGAAGTATTTAGTCAAAATATCAGTCGCAGAGCCTCTAGCCACGACAAGTTATACAGGTGAAACCCGAATAATTAGAATATCGTGCAAAAGTAAATGCAGTAATTGCTGCAAAAGGGGCCCAAACCAAGTACTGAGTACATATGCATGCGTGTACTTTTCAGAGGTCCGATATTGTTCTATGTACAATCCTTGTTTTATTGATTGCATGTAATATTCTACTTTTTTGAGATTGTGGATTTGGGGTTCTTGGGGTTTTCATGAGCTGTAAGCCATAACCATCACAATTATGACAAATCACGGCATGAACTATCTTGCTTTGCATGTAATGATCTATCTCATATATTAGTTTCACCTTTAAGTTGCATTAGTGAAATAAATGAACTTTGCACAATATTCTAATTATTCGAGTTTCACCTGTAAGTAATAGCATCTTCCATATTTCACATTTGGCTTTCCGCGTTTGCAGATGATACTAAAATTGGGAGGGTCATAGACATGGACTTAGACACTATACCATTACAGGAGGACCTGGATAAAATAGGTGAGTTGGCTACTACATGACAGATGAGGTTTAATGTTCAAAAATGTAAAGTAATGCATTTTGGGGTCAAAAACAGGCAAGAGGAATGCTTATTAATGGGAACTCCACTAGAGAATTCAGAAATGGAAAAAGATCTGGGGGTTATAGTGGACCACGGATTGAACAATAACTTCCAATGGCAGGCTGCGGCAAACAAAGCAAGCAGAATACTGTCATGCATTAAAAAGGGAATGTACTGTAGAGACAAGGCAATCATTTAGCCACTTTATAGATCACTGGTTGGGCCTCATCTGGAGTATGCGGTCCAGTTTTGGTCACCAATCCACAGAAAGGATGTCCTTGAGCTGGAGCGAGTCCAGAAACGGGCATCTAAACTAATTAAGGGGCTGGAGGACCTAAGCTATGAGACAAGGCTACTAAATTTATATATATATATATACACACATACAGTATATATCAAGTGCATTGTAAAAACCATTAGAAAGTGCTTGCATGGTGGCAAAGGAATCAAATGTGTTAAAATAATAAAGGAAGTGTATCCTGCCCTCATCCCTTCCATTCTCTAGGCCCAACCTGTGTGGTCTTCCCTCAAATCCGGACTGTATGAAACTTGCCAAGTTTTGTTCCAATTGACAATTGCATCCACCATGATCCTGTATGTATTTCTGCTTACTAGTGCACATCATAAAGTTATTGCTGTAACAGATCATTGTGAGTAAACAAAAGCTGGGATGGATTTCATTTATATGCCTAATTGCTTCAATATTATGTATGCGTGTTCCAGACAAAAAAGTACAAAACCAATTAAGACCAGGATGTGGTTTATCTTGTGGGGGCAAGAAGGCCAATTGTCACAGCGTTTTATATAAAAACATTTAACAACAGTGGCTGTTGAGTGTGGCATTCAGTTTTCCCCTGTTTTTGTGGGTTTGCCGAATTGAATTTTAAAGCACTGCAAGCGTAAGGTAATTACAGATTAGAATTAGTATATATTACATATTTTCCCCATGCTGTCAAATGTTATCTCGCTGTAAAAGCTCTGTGGAACTGTTGCTATTTTTCTTGGACTATTCAGGGGATTAGAGCCACAATAAAAATCTTCAGTTGCGTCATACCTCTTAGAATTCCTATTGGCTGGAAAACCCCACTCCCTCATAGCAAAGTCAGTTTCAGCAACAATCTTGTATGTGTAGCTTGGAGCTGGAATTTGGCATTCTCCCTATTTCGGCAATGTGTTTTCCAGCAATAACATAGATCGTTTCAAAACAATTGTTTTCTGCTGCACAGTAACATTCACCTTCATACTCTCTGTCCTTATTAAACACGTATTCTATCCTCATTTTTGCATGTTTAATTGAGTCAAATAGTACTTTGTTAAACAATATTTACATCTAAACTGGTCATATACAGTAACTTAACTTTATTATGGTTTCATGAAAACACCCCCTTCTGCAGAGAACAAAACTTACTGTTGTTCTAACAGTCAGGCTCATGGTGAGATATTCAGAAGATTACGAGCTGTTTCTAGTCACTCATCTTCTACATGTCAGTCTGGCCCAGTGTGAATCAGGAACCTTTAAGAGTTTTCCTTTTTGTACTTCATGTTAGTCATGATAATGCAAGGGTGGGGTACTGGGCAGACATAGCATGCTTTTCACTAGCTTCCAGCAATCTTAAAGGCAAACACGAACAGTCATTAGAATACATATTTTGGCATTCCATTCTACTGTTATATTGTTTCAAAAGCTAATGTTATAAGCATGAAGGTGGTCAACGAGGGTGTGTGTGTCTGCATGGTGTTGTAGACTGTTGAGAAAATATTGGAGGGGTTTGGATTGCGTATGAGCTTGTAAGGCCAATTTGCGGGTTTTGGACCACAAATGTTCACTTCACTAATGTGTAACGCTACAAAGTGAGTTACTTTGGTGTTTTAAAGGTTTTTTTTTTTTTGTAATTGCATATGTTAGCTATCCCCTTGCTGTACTTGGAAGCATGTCTTGCAAACTGTGCAGAATGAAAATGATGTAATTAGTGTATTTCTGTTGCTACATTGTAGCAAGAGTAAGCCGTGGATAAGTAAGATGAACAACAGATGGTGGTGGAATCTCATTCGTGGCTACCCCAAAGTGTGAAACTGATCTAATAGTGCAGCCGCTACCTCCAGCACTCAAGATTTTTGGATGGCTTTTCCTAACACATAAACTTTTTGGAGTGTGAATTTTAAAAACTTCATCATGGGAACTGGTAAGTCTTAAGGAAGCAGTGTGGTAACAGCAATAGCAGAAGCATAACCTATGGCTTTACTAAGAGTCTGTGTTCTCTTTATAAAATGCCTAAGCATGACCTTGAAGCTGATCTAAATGTACAGCTCTACCGTCAGCACCTGAGTTTGCGGCTGTCTTTTCTGAACACACACATGACTTCAATTTTCAATGTAAAATGTTAAAACTGTATAATGATAAATGCTATGTAATTGCTTAGAAATCAGAGTGGAGGCAAGGTTGGTGGAAGCTAAATCCTTAGTCTTCCTCAGAAACTGTTTTCCTTACCTATAATAATTAGTGATGGACATATTTGCCCACTAAAAACCTGTTGCATAATCTCTATCAATACGAAGGAACTAAATATCCCGGAGAAGAAATCTATAGCTCTATCTTATGCTTAAAAACACAAATCCATTTTTTTTTTCCTACAGGAGACATATTTTAGGAGTCGCTAACTAGCAAATTCTTTACTATGGCCTTTCATGACACAGATCCCTCCTTGAAACTCAGATCATGCCATCATTACTATTACTATTTTCTTAGGCAAGATGACCCGGGTCAATTTTGGGTTTATTTACTGTAACGATAATCTTTGAATGGATGACAGCTGACACCCGCCATGGTCATTCAGCATCCACAGTGGATGCCCATGGTGGGGGGTTCAGGTGTGTGTGTGTGGTGGCACATTCCAGTGTGTGTGTAAGTAATCCTGCAGGATTACACAGAGACTGTACAGCTCATAACTGTAGATTAGCCTCGAACCCATGGTAGCTGCAGACCTGAACTTCATCCTTAATGACTACCTACAGACACCGAATGGCTACCCTCACTACACTGAAGCAGATCTAGCAGTACAGCCCTACCTCCAGCACCCCAGATTTTTTGCATATTTTTGCATATACTTTTCTGAATGCAGAAAGTGACATTCTAATGTGAATTTTTAAAACTGTATGATTGTAAATGGAATATCACTTTGTAAACCTTATTTCTTTCCCCCATTTTCTAAAAACATGTTATTAAAAAATTAGGTAGGTTGAGGTAGATGTAACAGCAGCCATTGGTGGTGTTGGTAGCTACTATGGGCCTATTGATAACAGTTGTGTGACAGGCCTATAATGGTTCAAAGACAACATTAGTTACTGGATCTAAGAGGAAAAGCAGAGAGGTATAGAACACTCAACCCTGTAATCATGCTCCTCATCCCCGCAATGGTTCTCTGAACTTGACTACTACTCCCCATCATGACTGAGATGGCTTAGCAGTGGCAGTAAGTGTTGTGGCAGATTTAGCAAAAATTGAAGCTCATAACAGACCACGTGAAAGGTATTATTTGGCTTTAGTCTCATGTTAAGTAAGCAGGAATGCTAGGAATTATGGTAAGACCTGGGAAAGGAAAACTGAGGTTGCAAAGTGGTGCATATTGCAGTGATACAGAATAATCCTTATGCACAAGCATCTACTTCTTGCAAAAAGGCCATATTTGTGGCAAATTTTTAATAGTCTAGAAGGATTCTCTCATTCCTAGATGTTGGCCATAAAACGTAAAGCATTCGTTCATACCCAGTATACAGAAAAAAAAATTTCCACAACACAAAAAGACATGATTTTTTTTCTAAACATTCTATCCAATTCCTGCTGCCATTTTAACTTTTTCCTATTACCAGAAATGTATCACTGTGGAATATGTCGCCTCCATTTCCAAACATATGGCGTGCATTTACCAAACATGATACATTCATGCAGGAACAACAGGGAAAATCATGAAATGTTCTCATTTTTATGAAAGCGTAAAAATGTGTGATACAGCTGGAGTCCAGCACAACGTATCATGTTTTGGACAGTCTGCAAAAAGCAGATGTCAATCAGTCTTCCACAAAAGTGTGTTTCTTTTTAATCACTGTGATTTTTGTCCAAGTGCAGCATTGAATATACCAAGGTTGCCTTCAGAAAATCATAATAATTTCCTGTTCTATTAGAGTTTAAACTCAACTCAGGAGTTAAATCTTGATCATGCATTCAGGTACCTTAACTAGTAACAGAAACATAGCTTACTCATGTAGATGCTGAAATCATGTCGGAGTTTGTGTTGACACTGGAGGATGGCTACTTTTGTTCCCCATGGTCCCTGAGTGTTGTAAATTAGCCACCACTCCAAGCTTGCTCCCGTGATGAACTACAATCCCATGTTTAGTTTACTAACTGGTATTGAGATTGTAGCCTATCATGGGAGTGAGCTTGGATGATGTGTTTTTAGGAACAAATGTTTATGTGAAATGCAATGCTCCACAATCAGATGTGCTGTGCCTGACTTCGCATCCCTCTACATGCACCAATCATAGTTTATCGGGACCAGTATGTTCTCTTTTCACTCTCATTAGGAGTTAAGGGTGGCACTGCTATCTGACACTTCTGGGTGTGTTGGATAGTGTTTGTCACCGGCTGGGGAGACACACTTCCCGACACATTTTTCCACTTTTAGTAGCGTGGAGAACATTTAAAACCTCTGTCAGATTTGTTTTGCTGTCTGTGTCGTCTCTTGACATATTTCTGCTCAATTCCTGTGATTGTAACAGGTGTCAATAGGACAGGAAGTGAAGAGAGAGCTCTCTAATGGGAACACAGGCAGCAATAACAACCCAACAGAGAGTGCAAGAGGCTGGATACAAGTTGAGAACTTGTTGGTATTGAGTTCCTGCCCCTTTACATAAAATGTTTCCTACTCGAAGTCACCGAAGTTGGTGCTGTGCTCAGGAGAGGGGACCGATACTTCACATATAGTAGGAATGTGCTGCCCTTTAATTGTTTTCGCGAGAGGTACTACTACGGAGATCACAGTACACGTCCTCTCTTGCTATGCATAAGATTAATGCGGCCACTATTTGTGTACTTGTTCACTGGAGATCGACTTGAGCTCCCTCGGTGGTTCAGTGGTTTCATCGGTTGAATAGGGTTCAGGGGATGAAAGAACTCATATATACCTCGCAGGAAAGGCATTCAAAATACACAACCACCTGGTCTTGTTGCATTCATTATAAAGCTATGGGAGACTATGATGCCTGTGTGAATCTCTCTACCTAGAGTGAGATATCTGATTGACCTAGTGGTTATGCGGTGGGTTACTCAAAAAAAAGGGGCCTTCTGGCTGTGGCTGAGGAGGGGAATGGTGGATATGCTTTAGACCCTATCTCCCCGGATGGAGATACTTACTTTGTTGGTTGTTGTGTCTTAAGGTATAGTTCTTATCTTTCTGTAATTTTTTGTTTTCCTGTCTTGCTTCTGTCTTTCCCCGTATGTTCTCTTTAGTTTTGTGCCCATTTCTCTTCTATTTGGTTTTCTCATTGAAATTATTTCTTTGTGTGTCCCTCAGGGGAATGCTTCAATTGTTTGAGGGAGTTGATTGTTTGCTCTTGGGACCTGATGTTTCAGGTAGTCTGCAATACTCTTTTTGGCTAACTCCGAGTCCCAGAGTCACTCCCCGATAATACTATTTTAGGATTCTTTGAAATGTTCTAAATTACGCATCTTAGTATATTTATATTTGCCTATAAGTTTAAGTTATGATATGTTACTCTCTTTTTCCTGTTCATTGTTCCTGAAATCACTTACTTATGTTCTGGATTCTTGCAGTGGATTGTGATGAAATTTACTTGTTTTACCAAGATGTACTGTGTAAAACTGCTAAAAATAGTTTTTGGAAAAATATTGAAAAATAGCTGGAGTTCTACTTTAAGGCCTCATGCACACAGGTAGAAAAAAAATGCAAACTTTGCTGCCTCTGAACGCAGCTCTACTTCCGTCAATGTTCAATGCACATTGTAGCTTTTTGATCCGTATTTTAGAGACATAAAAATAAAATGCCCCAAATTTGTGTTCGTATTGGAGCTTGCTAGCGTAAATTACACTTATGCTCATGTAATTGCATGTAAACCTGTGTGTATGTACATAAATTCATTCTAGTGGATAGATTAAATGAATACTGTGACCAATAGAATTGGTTTACGCACATATTAATCTAAATGCCGTATGGGCGTAAATGCACATACACGCACGTAATCACCAAAATGAATATTTTTCTGCTGGATTTTTCTGCCAGCTTTTGGCAGAAGGTTCTAGCATAGATGACAGTATTTTAATAGAACTGTGTGCATGAGCCCTAATACATAGACATTTCCGAATCAAACATGCATACTGTTGCTAATTACCCCCATATTCTGATATACTTTTTAAGACCATTACACAAGTTATACTTATTTCTGATTTTTTTAAAGATCAAAGTATAATACAATTACAGTATTTGAAGTGCACATGTCAGCAAAGGTACTGGGAGCAGTGTCTGTATTGCTGATCAACTATAGTGAAATAAGAAGGAGAGTGGGATAACCACAAGTAGATGATAGGAAAAGTGTAGAATCACACAAAATCTGAAGTGGGAAGAAAAATAAGGCAAAGGAATGTGAGACATATGAGTCACTGACCTGCCATGAGGAGCAGCAAAGAAAAGAGGACGGATCTTCATATGGGCGGACTTTATTATAACATGCTGTGTGCTGCTATTGGTTATTTCCGTTTCTGTTATGTTTCTTTGCTGCTATGAGGATTCAGTAAAGAGAGTAATACAAAATATGAAGCCTCCTGTCTTGCCATAAAATTACAGTATTTGAAGTAATGCAACTATGGAGTATGTAATGAAAACTCATAGAGCCAGCTGTATAGCAGAATGAACCACTATAGAAATCAGTTTGGCTTTTTAGGTGCTGCCAATGTTAACTAATTAGCAATGGAAAATCACTGGCCTTAGTGCCTTCTGCCTAAATCTGTACCTCTATTGAAGAAATCCCTATTGGTCCAGGACTTTTGAAACTGTTCTACCTGAATGTTGCAGATAGTAATTAAAGTTGGATGTACCCAAGTACATATATTATATTGTATTTTACATTATTCTAGACCAACCTTTGTCAACCAGGGTGCCCTGGCACCCTGTGGTGCCTTCTACCTTTCTCTGGAGTGCATTTAATATTTTGCACTGGGTCATGACTTTCCATGGTGCAGTCAGGCTTCTGATGTGAAGGAGGCAGTTTGATTTGAAAGGGGGGCTCTGATGTCAGTGGCCGACTCCAATGTGAAAGGGGGACTAACGATGTGAAGAGGGCTCTTGATGCAAATGGAGGCCTGTGTAGTGAAGGGGGGACTGTGATGTGAAAGGAGGGGGGTCTGATGTGAAGTGAGCTCCTAGTGGGAGAGGGGTACTCGACTCTGATATGAGAGGAGGGGGTTTGAAGGTTTCTAATGTAAAGGGAACGCTAATGTGAAAGGCAGGATTATGATATAAAGTGGGGCTCCTGATTTGAAGGGGGAACTCTAATGTAAATGGGAACCCCATTTTTGTGTGAAGTCCCCTTCCATACCAGATCCACACAAGATCTCAGTCTGGGATGAGGGTCAGTGCATTTTAGAGGGGCCACATTTAAGAATGGGATGTCTCGAGATTTTGCATACTTTTCAAGGGTGCCGTGACTGAAAAAAGGTTGAAGAATGCTGTTCTAGACTATGATAGACTCCATTGAAAAAAAAAAGCTTTTTCTTGATAAGTGTACCACTGCATGTCCAAGCACTCTTTAAAAACTGCATTCACTAAATATAGTTCTTAGTAACCATATCCATGGTAGTTACATATGGGTTAACAGTGTCTTCTAATGGAAAGCCCTCGGTGTGACTTGATGACATCATACACAGGTCTATTGTTTCTAGGACTCTATTTTCTGAAACTGGAGGATTGTGACCTGTACAGGAAAACTAATCAGATGTGAAGGAGCTGCAATCTGTGGGAAGTTGAATCAACTGAAAGCACTTTCAGTAAACTGGCCACAACGTTACGTGACAATGCCGCTGAAAAACTTGTTTTTTTTTTAACCTCAATGAATTCCTATATATAATCAATGAAAAATGCTGCTTTGTTGGTTTTTTTTAAACTGCTATTCCCAATTGCCTGTAATCCTTTAAGGTGGCCATACACTTTACAACCATCGCAAGACCTTAGTCTTGCGATAGTTGTAAAGTAATAAAAAAAACGTACGATCTGCCCATCTTGGACAGGCAGATCGTACTTGAGATCATCGCAAGCCCGCCCCGCAAGTCCGATAACCGCAATGCTGAACGGGCAGTGTGCGCGTGCACACACTGCTCCGTTCGGCATTTGTCTCCCGAGCATCATTCAAACCAGCCGAAAATCGTAAGATTTTCAGCTGGTTTTCGAACATGCTCCTTAGACAAAAGATGTGCGACCGTACAGTAAAAACGGTTGCACGCCTTTCATACACTGCACGATTCTCGTACGATCGCGGGATTTCGTGCAGTGTATGGGCACCTTTACAAAAAAGACCAATATTCCTAAACTACCTGACAATGTCTGAGGTTGATTAACTCCTTGTGGGGCTTCTTCCTCACTTCCTCTCTCTTTCTGCAGGGCAAGGGCTAACAGAGGATAATATTAATATAGATTAAGGGGTACCTATGTTAACTGTAGGTAAAAATACATTTTTAAAGGGGATACATAGCTGCATTCAATTGCATTGTTTATATATGCAGGGAGTGCCGCTTTTAAAGCTGAACTCCAGGTAGATATTAACAAAAATGCCAATGTATGTGGTTAGGTATTTTGTTAAAAAAAATATGTATAAACATCTTATTTATATCTGACAACTGTACTTGCTTTTTGTCTCTTGTAATCAGCTGCACAGCAGCATTCAGACAGGGAGAGGGAGGAGTAGCGCTGTAAGTGTAAATTGCACCTACTGGAAAACCTGCCTGTGAAGTGGCACATCTGCACAATGTATACAATGTACTACAGCACAACTGACATTTTCTGATAAATTATATTTCTCTGCCTGCTTGTTTAAAATAAAAAATTACATGTGGTCCCCTTACCCCAAAACAATACCAGACAATTATCCTTGATTGGGGTCTGGCATGAATTTTGAAAAGGTACCCCATGCAAAAAAGAACAAAAAAAATGACATGGGGTTCCCCCTTAAAATCTGTTGCACACACATTTGCAACCATGCAGGCTGGCTGGGAAAGGAGAGGAAAGGCAGCCAGCATGTGCCCCCCACATACGAGGCCACATGCCCTCAATATGTTGATGAGGAAAAGGACCTCTTCTACACATCCAGGCCCTAAGAGGATGTGGGGGTCTGTGGGCAGGTGGCTTATCAGTATCTGGAATCCCCCTTTCAAAGAAGGGGGTCCCCCAGATATCCGCTCTGCCCCAGATGAATGGGTAAGGGGTACATTATACCCCTACCTATACTTAAATAAAGTCACCAATGTTAAAAAGGACACCAAATGTCCCATGCTGCCCATCCATCATCAACCATATTATCCAGCGATGTAGATCCTGGTCAATCACCATGAACCGCACCATCTAACCCGTTAAAACAAAAACCAAGCTGAGCAAGACGCACAAGGAGATCCTAACTTGATGGGCTCCTCGACATGAATGGCAGTTCTTGGCTCCGCAACTTAATATAAACAAAGGGGTGATGTTGCTGGTGATGTTGCTGGTGATGTTGTCGACAATATATGGCCATGGGGCCATATTAGGTCAGTGATGTTACCAGTATGCTCTTCCCTTTGTTTACATGCAGATGTCAGCTCGGGAATCTTTCCAGCTGAAAGCTGAAGGAGGCTGGAGTGTGTGACTGGTTGCTAAGATGTTGCATGTCACATATAGCAGCAGTAGTAATACTGCTACTCTATGAACACTTCCTGCGGGATGTTTGGCTTTAGAAAACAGTCTATTTTTGGATTTTCACCAAACGCTGCACATTCCTACTGCTAAGTGGTGTGAGGACCCTTTTTAAATGGCTCCCAGGGCATGTACCATGCTTGTCATACCATGGATAGGCCACTAACTGTAAGCCAACCAGAGATCCTGAATTCACTTCTAATGACAAATAACATGCAGACATGGGAGAGAGCAGAGAGATGACTTCATCAGTCTTCTGCTTTTTCCAATTATTTTTCATGTTGATGAATGTGAGTTGATTCCAGCATGGCAAATGTGCCTTTATAAATATAAATGTACTTTCCATGGAGTTACAGTAATTGAGCTGTGAGAAAAAAAGAGAATATGGTTTTCATATATTCTGTGGGGAAGCTGCTCCCTTGAAATATATGCAATAGTTGTGTAATACATGCAGCTGCCGTACCAGATGGGCAGTGTCCATACTAAACACAAGTTTCATTTCCATTAATAAGATTGCATTGCACACATTCATTTAGTCATCCATACCACTATAAAGCCATAGTTTGAGGATGACTCAGTACAAAAAGTGTGAGCTTCATTTATTACCCATTGTCATTCGTACTGATTTCATTTCAGACCAGACTGTCCACAATTCTAAATGTTATTTTAAAAAGAGTGCACAGCTGGACCGGACTTTTATAGTTGCAAATTTTGCTAGGAATCCTTTCTCTTTTTACCCTCATTTTTTGAAAATGATCTTATCAAATTACCTTGACATATTTTTAAATGCGTTTCTGTAAAGATCGTATGTAGAGTATATGTAAACCTGAAATGTGTAATATAGTTTCTTATGCACAGTGGCGTCCATTTTTTTTTCTGCCTGAGGCCAGGTGTGGGTGGGGTGGAGGGTTGGTGGTATACACAATCAGAGCAGCAGGAGGTGGGTAGAGGAGACAGTGCCACCAGAGATGAGACTGATGCCGCCCTTTGCAGGCTCTGGCCCTCCCTGTTCAGCTCTTAGCAACCTGGGATGCTCCAGCCAGTGTCCTGCACAGTGACGTCACTGGTTGCCAGGAAGTGGGTGGGATGCCGGCCAGAGCATCCCAGGTTGCTAAGAGCTGGGCGAGGAGATGTGTATGGCCCTAACACATCTCCCTGCCTGGCTCTTAGCAACCTGGGATGCTCTGGCCAGAAAGGGGGCCGCAGGCACTCTGCCTTCCGCCCCCCACGTGACCCAAAGAGATGCCACCTGAGGCAATAGCCTCAGGCTGCCTCATTAAAGGGATGGCCCTGCTTATGTGCCCCTCATACTAGCGGTGCCATTCTTTCCTTCTTTTTTTAGGTTATGTTTTGTTTATCTGGTTATCCTGACATTTTTTTCAACTCCTGTCCTAGGGTGACAAGAATCCCTGAACAGCTCCCTCACGAGAAGCAGCGTTGGTCTAGGATGCGGGCTCCCTGAGGACTTCAAAGCTTGCCACACTGTTATATTTTTCTCATTATGCCCACTAAAGAGGGTAGATGGACAAATCTCCCCTGCCTGCTGGATACTGTACTCTCAAAGCTTGAACCAAAAAAGAAGTGCCAGGCCAAATTCATAAAGGGGTCCAAAAAAGCTTTAATGATTCATAAAACAGCCAACGCGTTTCAGGGGCCACTCCCTCTTCATTAGTGCTGAATAATGTTTGCAATTGTTTAAAGCGGACCTTTACACTCAAAAATCAAATTCTACCAATGCATCCCTCTATGTATGAGGATTAATAATAACATAGATATGTCAGGTGTAAAATGATGTGATTTTGAAATGCTTACACTTGCAGAGCATTCACTTCCTGCTTTGAATGTGCAAAATGCACACTGGGATCGCCTTGTCATCAGCAGAGCATTGCTGGGAAATCTCATCTGTTATCTCAGGAAATCTCAAGGTAAAACATTTTTCTCCCCTGAGATGAGGTGCATGGTCACATGTCCTAGTCACATGTCTAGTCACATGTGCCAGTAATCCAGGAAGTAATATTAAGGGCAAGTAAACATGGCCACTGTCAGATGACTGGGGAAAAAAAGAGATATACGGTATACAAAGAATACAAAGCCTGCAATTATCTAGAAGTATGTGTTTGTAGATTGTCAGCACTAAACATTTCTAAAGGTGTGTTTGTTGTTATTTTGTAAAGAGACTCAGGGAAGCAGACAACAAACAAATCGTATATGTACTGCTTGAAAGGAATCAGATACGGCAGAAGCCAATAAAATGGCAGCAATGCAGGATAATCTGTCAACTTGTGCCTGAAGGCGAATACCTGAATGTTGACTTCATCTTATTGGCTGCAATTACTGTTTGGCCAGGATTTTTCCACCTGGCTCATTCGACATAAGACAATTAGAAAATGTACTTTTGACAAGCAGGGTGGTGCTGACAGAGACACCTATGGATTACATTTGGGCTAATATAGCAGGAAACGGCTAAAAATCTATCAGTTTATGGCCAGCTTTAGCTGACATCCGGCACACAGCACGCCAATACATACATCTTCAAGTCCATATTGAGTGCAAAGCATCATGGGATGTTCCATTGTAGACAGAAATGCAAAAGTGGAAGTGACCAAGTGGAACATGGTGGACAATTACAGTGTGTGGGCTTCTAAAGCCTAAAAGGCAAATATTAGGAGATTTTTGCGGAAATAAATTGCACAAGCCTACTAGGGACATGGTGAAGTAGGCTAGGAAATGTTTATGGGAGGGTTTAATTATACCTTGAAGTTGTTTCCAAACATGTGACTCCAACTCCCTCAGCTCACCTTCCTGGAACTCCCTGTCTGATTCTGCAGCAAACTAAAACGTTTAAACATCATTGTAAGTGATTTCATCAGCATTTGAAATAGCTGAAAAACGTTTACCTTTAATATCATTTTAAATGTATTTATACACAAAACGAGTATGTGCCTCTGAATCAGTCTCTGCATCAGCCTCCTGTAATCCCCTGGAAAACAGCACTCAGACTGTTAAGGTGCCCATACACCTTACAATTATCAGACAAAACTTTTCGTCTGATGAACGAACCGTCGTACGATTGTCGTATGGCGACCCCATCCTGCCCCGATTATCGCAAGGTTCAATCAGCGGTAGTTTTAAAAAAACACCTGGACGACTTGCGGTAATCAACCGCAATTATTTTCGTTTTTGCGCATGAGAAGTGTTAATCGTACGACTTTTGACAGACGGAAACGCCACCAACCATGCGAAAATCGTACGATCAACCAAACTTTTGAAACATGCTTGAACGTCAAAAGTCGTACTATTGTACAGTACTGTCGGTCGGGCACTACACATACACCTTGCGATTGTCGTACGAAAAGTCGATTGCATACGATTATCGTACGATAATCGTAAGGTGTATGGGCACCTTTAGAGGGAGAGTCGGCATTCCAGTCTGATCTGGATTGTGCTGATTTACACAGTGCTTGCCAGCCTAACATTTAAAGTTGGAGTCCAATCTCACCTTCAGTCAAGCACAGATGAAAAGGCTTCTCTCCGGACTATAATGGTTTACTTGGATTTAACTGCATGTCCATTTTGCCAAATTAGTTTGAGTTCTCTGCACCTTGGGAATGTATTCCCACTCTGGTAGTACCCTACCTTTTGGGAATGTTATCCCATTCAATCTCACAGTCCTCCATTAGGAAGTTCAAAATACTTGATTTGCAGTACTGCATATGAATCAGCATATGCCCTGTGCAAGGCTAACATGAAAAACTGTATCAAGCTTTACTTCTCTTCATAGGAGAGTCCTTTTCAATCATAGATGATTACTTCCCTTATGGTGCTTTACTCTTTCCAACCATATCCCTCCTGCTACCACCGCACTGCATGGATTAAGTGCTCGTTTTTGTCTAGGGATGAAAATAACAAAGATATACTCACCTTAACCTCGCAGCAGGCTGGCTGCTAGACCGGTTTCCTCCGCATGTCTCCTTCTCAACTCCAGCAATGGCATGTCCATCGGCATCTTCATGTCCTATACACTGTAAAGAACGTAATGACTTACAGAACCTAAGACCGGTGCGGCGGGGGAACAAGACTGAGGGAACCGGTCCACCAGATGGCTGCTAGGTTCAGATGAGTATAACTTTTTAATTTCCTCCCTAGCTAAAAACGGCTCCTTTAGGTGAATTAAAAAGCAGAACCTCATAGACAGCAGAACAAAACTCTTGCTTCTTATAGCATTAGCGAAAATCTCTGCATCCATTATCCAAACTGCACCATGGTCAGCTGACTTCTGTCTAACAATATTTATAGTGCAAGACTATGAAAGGATAAAGGCATCTTACACAACACTATGAAGGTAATTACCCTTCCATGTAATAACAATGGTAGCACATATTTTGCAAATGAAAAATGTAACTGTAACTCTCTTTACTATTTTAGTATATTTCTATGTTTACTACTAGATTTTGATTTACAAACAACTGCCTGTCATCAATTCTGAAGTAGATATTAAGGAGGCCATATGAGGTACACATTTACTGATTTAGATATTTGCTGACAGTGCCTAGGGCTGCCCCAGCTCTAAATAGGGGTTTGAATATTAGATCGTAGTCTATTAAATTACATTTCCTTCCCCATGGAAACAAACAGCCTATTAAAAGGGGCCATTTAGAGAATGTAAACTGAGCAAATAGACTTTGAGGAAACATAAAACGTATTTTATTTATTTTACTTGCTTTTTTGCTCCCATTAAACTGCCCCCAACCCTAGACTTATTTTAGTATAGTGCTAAATTGAAATGCTGCCATGTTTTTCATTATCAAGGAATGTATATATAAATTATATAATTTTATTAAAAACTGAGTCCTGTAATAATCAAATTTAATACCAAAATTTCAAGTACTAAGTCATGCAGCACACACCAGATGTACTAAACACCTTTAGCAGATACTCAGAAAAGCATACAATTTGGAAAAGTAGTGATAGTGCTATCAAATCATTGGTTGTTCCAAAAAGAATGCCCAAACTGTTCTAATTATCTGACTGGAGGTACCTAAAAGTCATAAAAGTGTTTCTTCCTGTAGCAGAGGTTATGCTCTCTAAGCTAGAACTCATGGTTATCTGCCATCATGATCATTATTGTAATTTTTCATTGCCAAAAGTAACAATCAGTATGTTTTTTTGGAGATTGGGGTGGGGTGAAGGGCAGGGACACACTCATACTAAAATGGAGGTAACATTTAAATAATTGCACACATAATGCACCTCTGCCAAAAATGGGGCTAACAATGCAATGGTTTGATAGTGACAGGCCTGCAGGGAATTTAATTATATAGTAATATAGTCTTCTAAACAAATAGAAAATACAGAGCAAAAGGGCATTGCTGACAATAACTGGACTACAAACAAGCAATCGTTAGAAAACGTGAACAACACATAGGCAATCATGACAATACACAGCCAAGCATGGCAGTATGTGGCAAAGACAAAAACAGTGGCAGTAGTGTGGATAGAAATTACAGGAGTAACAATGACAGTCCCCCCC
>NW_017306315.1:239452-247053 GCF_000935625.1 Nanorana parkeri
AAATACAGGGGTAAAAATGACCGCCCCCCCCCCCCCACTCACAGGCCATTCACAGGCCAATCAGGCAGGGAGAGAGGTAGGACACAGACAGTGCACCAGGGCACTCATGTGACAAGGAAAGAGCAGAGGGCCATCCAGATCACCCAGTGGCACTGCACATATTACTCCTGGTTTGAGCTGTGCCAGAGGGAGTTGCTAGAGGAGGAGAGAGAACAGCCTGCACATCTTCCTGGATCTCTCCTCTCCTCCAGTGCCAGAAGCAATGATTAGCCGGATTCTCTAAGTGAGATCAGGAGAGTTCCCAAATGTGATTATGACAAAAATGGATGAATTGAGCCGGTGCTTAGTCAGGCACCAGTGGCGTCACAAGGGGGGTGCGGCCCGCACCTGGGTGACACCATTGGAGAGGTGACACCAAAATGACTCACAGTTATTTTAGTGTCACCCCCCTCTGAAAAGTCGAGTGCTTGGTCATGGACCGAACACCCGACAGTATCAGGAGAGAGGAAGGGACCCGGCGGCATACCTTATCCAGCCGGGTGACTGTCCCCTCCTGCCGGCGGCCATCTTGGTGATGAACGCCGGCAGGTATCAGAATACTGCCGCGCATGCGCAATGACGTCATCGCGCACGTGCGTGGTGACGTCTCGGCGGGGGTGACACTCGGTTACCGCTCCTGGTGTCACCCAGCCTCGGAACGCCCCTGTCAGGCACACTAATTTCTTAGGTTTTCACTGGGATTTTAGTTTAGTTGTATTAATGGTGATCTATTTATAGGACATCTCGTTGGTAGCCTTGATGTCACCTGTTGGGATTTAAAAAAAAAAGATATTGAACTATACAAATCTGGTGCCATTCACTTACCTTTCATTGACAACTGTTGTTTCTACCTGCATATGGCTGACTTCCATGTCAATTTCCCCTTTTTCAGGTTTTTTTGTTCTGTCTCTAGGCACAGACCTGTGCCATAGTCAATCATTTGTTGGCATGAAGTACCATTAGAAGTCAAGTTTAAATAGACCAAACTATTGTCACACTCCTGCTCCAGCTGGGTTCAATATGGAATTTAAAAAAAATTAATGAAGAGCTGGTGTAAGAGCCACTGCACAGTGGCTGGTACTTTTTCAGTTTGAAATAATGAAAATGTTTAATTATTATCTAGTGGAAAGCATTTTACATAGGGGAATGCACCTATGCGTGTGGTCTTTTATGTTTGCCAAAATGAACAGAGGACTCATCATTGAATCATAACGTTAACACCTTCTTTACATATCAACAGAGCAATGTTGTTACAGTAACCTCTGATATCAATTTGTACCATATGTAAGCATTACATAGAGCTCATTTAACTTCCAGAATTTAAATCACTTAGATTACTCCTGTAAATATGTACAACCTTTTTATTACATATGTCAAAACATTGAAGCTTGTAGACCACCATTTTGTAAACTTCCTTTTTTAACCTATATTTATGCTTCAGAGATGTAAACATTGTTATCCAAAGAAGCTGTAACACTATGGCTTTAAATAAATATATATCTTTTTAGGTTTAATGTTACAAGGATTTTCTTTACCTCTACCACATACAATGTCATTGACTGTTATAGCTCACTCGCTACAGAGGTTGGGCTCATATTCATAAGATGAGACACCATGTTCTTAAGATGTCTATTGCTGTAAATATCGCTAGCTTTTCTGCTAGGTCTACTACCAGTTTGGACTGTTTTTCTACTGAAAGCTATTTATATTTAATTTGATTGCATGATAAAATTACGATTATTTCAACATGCAAAAGATTATATACAACATTCCTCAGATACTATAATGAAAATTAGTTATATGGGATTACATCTACCATATATACTCGAGTATAAGCCGAGATTTTCAGCCCATTTTTTTGGGTGAAAAGTGCCCCCCTCGGCTTATACTCGAGTCAGCGCCATGTGTCATCTTACTTACCTCGCCGAGCGTCGCTGTCACTGCTGCTCCGGTGTGCGGCGCTCTGAGCGGGGTCATCTGGCAGTCTCCGGGTCCTAATTTAGGTGGCCGGAGACTGCCAGATGACCCCGCTCGGAGCACCGCACACCGGAGCAGCAGCGACGCTCATTCCCACCCTCGGCTTATATTCGGGTCAATACTTTTTCCCAGTTTTTTTTGGTAAAATTAGGTACCTCGGCTTATATTCGGGACGGCTTATACTCGAGTATATACGGTAGCTTGTATCTCTCATCTATAATAATACCAGAACAGTCTGAAAGTTAATTAGCGATGCCAGACACACTGAGGTGCGTCTCAAAAATGTTGCTCCCCTCTAGGAGAACCAGTGCCTCATACTTATGGGCCTCAGGCTCTTGACACTGCCAGTGCCCAGGTGGGTGCCATCAGGGAACATGTGCTTTATGTGCAACATGCCTGTCCCATGGCAGGAAGTTAAGTTGCTACTGTGTGCCTGTAATCTGGTTTATAGTTTTTTATTAGCAAAGTAATTTTAATGAAGAGAATGCTTTATCACGGCACAGTAAAGACTTACTATTCAGAAATGTGTAAATTTGGTGTGACAGTATCACGTTCAACACACCTATAATATCCATAGGTGCTCGGAGGCATCCGGCTATTCACTCACTGCCGTTCGGCCCCTATGAGAATAGGTGCGAACGGCAGCAAGTGAGCTGCCGGAGCTTCAGCTCAGAGCATGTTTGGCTGACCGAACACAGTCGATGTACGGCTGAAATCAGCCGTACTGAGCCGGAGGGAATAGCCCAAAGTCGTTCGGCTCTGTTCACTTTGGCTCGGTTATTCACTCGGCTGCCTTTGGCAGCTTAGTGAATAACCCTGTTAATGTTATTATTAAAGCTGGTATATTGTATCCTTTTTTTGTGGTCCTGTGTGGTGTATGATACCTTTTAAAATCCCAATTTTGTTGATACTGTATGTTTAATTGAATCAAAATAAAAGATCTTTGGTTCATCATGCAGGGTTTTTGCACGCCGTCGAGTAGGCGGCGTGCAAAAACCAACTGTGACACCAACTGTCAAACATGGAGGAGGAAGTGTGATGGTTTGGGGCTCTTTTGCTGGATCTAGAGTCGGCGACTTGCACCCTGTGAGTAGCACCCTGAACCAAAACTACTACCACAGCATTTTGCAGTGTCATGCAATACCCTCTGGTGTACGCCTAGTCCGGGTTTGGAATCCTGTGCCTGGGTACAAGCCTTTTTCAGACTCGGGCACAGGATTCCAACCGCAGACTTGCTCACCTGACAGCTGGCTGTGAGCGGCGGCGGATGGCGGGATGTGAGCGGCGGTCGATGATGTGTCAGCGGCGGCAGTCGATGATGTGTCAGCGGCGGTGGTCGATGATGTGTCAGCGCCGGCGGTCGATAGGTGCCAGCGGCGGCCGATCAGCTGTGAGCGGCGCACGATCAGCTGGTAGCGAGGCTGCCGCCAGGTGGCGCTATCACCAGACACTCCCTCCCTCTCTCTGGTGTTCTCTGCTAGTGAGAGGAAGTGACATCAGAGAGGGAGAGGGAGCGAGGGACAAATCATTCTCCGGCAGTCTGCACGTGGACTGGACTCTTGAGCCGTTTCTTCTTCTCGTCTGGGACCTCTGCGACCAATGCCGTCCTTCCCCACACCTGGACCTCTGAACGTCTAAAAAAAGGTATTTAAAACATTTAAAGTGTTTAATAAAAAATATTAATTGAAAAGGGAGGGGGGTGGGGGCGGGGACGTTTGCAGTGGAACGGAACGCTGGCAAAGTTAATACAATGCACCGCCACGCCCCCTCCCGCCCCTAAACGCGGGGGGAAGTTTCACAGCGATCGCAGTGCGTTCCAGCAGCTACCGCTCTGGAATGCACACGCTTTCGGTGTGAACAAGGCCTTAGTATTGCACATAAAACATGCCCCCATTAAAAAATGCCACGGGTAACCGTGGGGGCGTCTTTTATGTGCAATAATTCTTATCATCCTAAACAGCCGTCCAGATTTCGTGTTAGTACAAAATCCATTTTATTGATAGTTGTCGCTCAATCGACAAGCGCTTTTGGGGCCGTGCAGGGTCCCCTTCATCAGGCTCAGAAATGGGCTTGTCATTTGAATGACAACTATCAATAAAATGTATTTGCACTATAGATGTACCGATACTAATGCCGGTGCAGATACTGGGTATTTGGGCGAGTATATATATATAGCAGGAGTTCTACTTTAATGATGTGACACTATTAAATTTTAATTATAGACATATTCTGGGTTGGACCCACCAGTAGAAAATCCCTTTATTAAATGTACATTTGCCTTGGAAATACCCTGTAGCTACTGCTTTACGAGAAAGAAACATATTTTAGTTCACAGGAGAAACAATCTTGGACATTCCAAATTAAGACATTTCTATTGGAGCTCCTACATACTTTACAACACAAAATAATCCCATATGTAGTAAATACATTGAGGATCTAATGTAATGAATGAGGGCAGGTTACAAGACAAATTAACAGGGTATATTTTAGCTAACTGAATCAGCATCTGCTTTACTCAGAGAATGTCTAATTTTTTCCACGCTGATAATATTCAAGTCTCCTAATCTACTACTGATTCATATTTGGGTGATGAAAGGCTGTGATATGGATCAACTTTTCTATTGCATAAACTTTCTATGTTTTGTTATGTTTTGCTGATGCTGAACATGTTCACTTGAAAACATCAAAGCTTCTCTCGTTACTTGTGTATTCTCATGTGAGAACCATTTTATAATGATCTTTATTAAATAATGCACCTTGTGGCAACACAGAGATTTTCTATTTACTGCACTCCCAAGATGCATTGCTGAGATGCTCTTTAAATACAGTCAGCATGCTTTAGGCATGTAAAACCTTTAAGTGCTGGCTTAAATATAGTTTGAACTATAGATCCTTATATCTGGTTACAAATAGCAAAGGAGTACCCCCTACCCCCAGTTTCCATGCTCATAGTTATTAAGCTATTCAGTTTATCATCAACTGTCTAAAAAGAACAGAACACAATGCAGCTCTTTTCATAACAAAAACTCAGGAAATGTCAGTGTAAATTTAGCTGCCATCTATTAATCAAATGTGCAGACAAAGTCTATGGGTGTGCAGGAAACACTGATGCTTGATAAGCGCTGATTTATAGTGGAGCAGAAAAAGGCAAGAGAACAGCAATATAACCTATAACTAATTTCTAGTGTCTTGGTATAATTAGGTAATCGTTCTAAGACTGGTAAATTAGAGATTTGTAAAAGAAAATGGTTCAACATAACTCTGTTGTCTAGTCTGTGCTTATTATAATCATTCAATGTAATTCAAATTCTGCCTCTATGAGGGCAGTGCTCCTTGATAAGATGGCATAAATCTATTCTAATCTAACCAAACCTATAGATGTGCCTATTGCATATAAAGAAAAAGCTCCAGTTTGAAATGAAGACATCACACATACTAAAATTGTTGAGCATGTAAACAAAGAATATAATCAGTTCCTATTAATACTAATTTGGAACGTTTAATGTAGAAGAACATCTTTTAAAGTTTTAATCAATGAAAAAAAAAAAAGTCAATGCATTTACATTGCTAAATCACTGTCTTTCCCACTAAATAAATATTATAATCAACATCATGCTGCATGCAACATCAATTTATTGTGTGAATTCTCAAAACCTTTAGTAAATGAGCCTCTATGAATATTCTTAGCATCTGCAAGTAAGCCTACCATCATTCCCTACTATGACTTGACACATTGTTTAATCAAGGAATTTTTAGCCATGTAGCAGGAAAACTATTGTATCACGGAAGCCAAAGACACAAGGAAGCACTCAATATTCCTGTTCCTGTAGTGGTCTGCTTTGCGCTGGAGCTGAGTGCCAACTTTCTGATGGCAAGGTTTCTCGTAAGAATCTCTTCCTGTGCAGAGACAAAGTTATTTTTTTTAAAAGAGGTCTGCACATTGGATAAAAGCGAGAAAACATGTTTTACCTTATACAGAAGTGGTTTTTTTTTCCTTACGCTTGATACATACTACTGTTGTTGATAGCGCCAGTGCTGGCCGATGAAATGACAACCTACTCAAAACAGAATTATTAAACTAAAACTTCAGCCTGAACATTTTAGTGTTGGAATAGACTGGGAAAGGATTTGAACATCTCTTGAGTTTTTTCTATTTTCATTGCTGCCTTTGGCCTCAGTAACCCTCATTGTGTGATTTGGCATTAGTTTCCTGAAGCGCAAAAATGCTCAACATGAAGATTCCCATTATAGTTAATGGTGCCTGTTTACAACTGAATGTCACACTGTTGCTTGCCATGCAAAAAAGTGCATGGTTTTTTTTGAGTACTTGGCCCCATGGTGTCAGGAACAGTGGCGGAACTACGGCCGGTGCCGCCGCACCGAGGCCTCAGCCTGGGGGGGCCCAGGCACCTCCTCCACGCTAAATGAAGCCTCCGGCCGCCGGTGCAGCAGCTTCCCTCCCTCCGACACCTCTCTGCCACTTGCACCGCATCAGATGCGGCTCTGTAATCGCGCAGCACCGTCTTCCTGATCCAGCCAGCCCGGATCACATACCGATGCGATCCGGGCTGGCTGGATCAGGCAGACGCGGCCCTCTAATCAGGCACTGTAGAGGGCCTCCCGCGGGGGCCTCCAGAGGCGGCGGAGGGAGGGAGCCACTGCAGCCACAGCAGACACCCCCACCCCCCACAACCAGGGTCCAGTGAGCAACATGGACACTTCCCATCGGATTCCAGCTGTAGAATCCCCTCAGGGGGAGTGATGTCAAGGGGCCGGGACTGCGGTGCAGGATCACCGGCCTCCCCTCCTGACGACCACCCCGTTAAGGTAAGGTGACAACATATTTAACATAAAATCCGGCGAACATAAAAATAAAACATTTTTTTAAATACTCATCTGATCACTGTGTACAGCTTCTGAGAAGATACGCTATTAGCATAGCGGGCGCTATGCAAAATGTGCAGCCAGCTTCCTTGCTACGCTAATAGCGTATCTTCTCAGAAGCTGCACACAATGCGTGCAAGCTTCTGACAGCGTGGGAGACGGGAGGCTGCGCTTGTTGGTAGATACAGGGATCAGGTAAGTATTAAAAAAAAAAAGTTTTTTTTGTTCCCGGGGACATAATTTGTCAGGGGACGGTCTCCTCAATCCGGGGACTGTCTCCAGAAATTGGGGATGAATGTAGAGCTGCAACAACTAAATCGACTAAGTCGATTATAATCGATGATTGAAAAAGTTGTTGTCCAAGTTTTCAATCATTGATTATCGGCTTTCGATTAGTTGGCCCTGTTAACGGCTCCACACACGCCGCGTGCCGCACATCCTCCCCGCCTCACGCTTGCCGCTGCTAGACCCGCCCGCCAGCATCCACGCTCCACACGCCACACCTCCTCACTGCCTTACACTCACCGCCCGCCCACATCCACGATCGGCACAGGGACGCGGGGAGAAGAAGAAGTAAGTGTGAGGGGATGACAGCCGCCGACAGACAGGCCCGATCTCAGAAGCAAGTTGCTGGAAGACTGCTCAGGTAAGCCTGCACTTCCCCCCCCCCACATGGTGCTCTATAATGTATTGCTGGGATT
>NW_017306315.1:247967-252557 GCF_000935625.1 Nanorana parkeri
TTTTTTTGTGGTTGCTTCAGGGGGTGTGGATTGGGGGGTTTCTGGGGGGTTTTTTTGGGGGGGGGCAAAAAAATCTTGCACCAGGGCCTTTTGCTCCTTAGGTCCGTCACTGGTCAGAAAGCCAGAACCAGCCTGTGCGGCCGGGGGGTTTTTGACGAGCACCTGCACATGCGTGTGTACAGAGTTCTGTGTATCGAATTTTGCATGGGCGTGTGCCTCTGCGCAGGCATCCTCATGTTTGTGTGTGTGTTCCACGGCATGACCAGAACCAGCCTGTGCGGCCGGGGGGTTTTTGACGAGCACCTGCACATGCGTGTGTACAGAGTTCTGTGTATCGAATTTTGCATGGGCGTGTGCCTCTGCGCAGGCATCCTCATGTTTGTGTGTGTGTTCCACGGCATGTGCACAGACGTGTGCATGAGCCTGTTTCAAACGATGTTGCCAAATGGGCTATATATGGCTGAGACCCTGGCTTTAATGCTGACTGATCTTCAGCTGTATCCTGTTACTGCGTTCTGAACCTGTTTTCCTTATCTGACCACCTGTTACCAACCTGACTTGTTTGACCTTCGGCACCCTCTGCTCTGCATCCTCTGACCTTGGCCTGTTTTGGACTACTCTCTCGCCTTGTGTCTGGTACAACACCGCCCACAGGTTATTGACCCGGCCTTTCACCAACCACATCTCGCCTGCTGATTCGGGACCGCGCTGCCAGGTTGTTGCTGTCTCGACCCTGCTACTTGGATCATGCTTTCTGCACCTGCATCCTGCCAGAAGACCTCTGCAACCTGTACACAGCTTCTCTAGAACTTACACCACTCACCAGCACCCGTGCCACTCCTTGTCCTTACTTACCTGTCCCACTATCCAGGGGTGTTTGGAGCAGCAAGAAAGGCTGCCCTCATCATCTCAGGTTCCTCTTAAGGTACATGACACATAGACTTCAATAGAAGCACCTTTAAACATGTGGCACACTGTCACGTACCTTGGTATGAGCCTAAAGTGACAAGGAAGGCCTTCCCTTGCTGCTCTCGTCTGAGCCCCACTGGAGATGGAACAGTAGTTATACAGACAGAGAGGGGTACGAGTGCCTGTGGCTGGTATGACTGCTGGACACACTAGGTGTGCTGATGCTGACAACAGGATGCTAGAGACGCCAGATGGCAGATCAGACGACACTTGTGTGAGAGGCTGAGGCATAGTCAGTGACAAGCCAGATCAGTAACGTGCGGTCAGCGTGGTACAAAAGCAGGTGACAGAAGCAGAGTCAGGAACAGGCTGGGTCATACACTCGCGAGCAGAATGGTACTGGATCAGGAGGCAGGAGAATGGTCAGGGACGAGCCGAGGTCACAAGGCAGGCAGAGTCAAGAATCAAGCTGGGTCAAACAGGTATCAGGAGCAGAAACACAGATGCAGGTTACAGCTGAAGATCTCTCAGCAAAGTGCAGATGCAGGAGCCATCTTTAAATAGCACGCCTGGTGTCAAGGAAATGCGTGTGCACGTTACTTGCGTGTGCACGTTGTTGCGTGTTTACGTGCAAATTTTCGCGCATGCGCAGTACTATCCGCAACGCGCCGGATACACGCATGCGCACGCAGCGGTCTTGGCAGAAGCTGCACTATGGTTGCTGACTGATGCACCCTGACGCACACGCATTTTGCAAGTTTTATGCACATTTTTGAGCCTAACAACCTCTCCTCCGTCTAACAGCCTCAGGCCTGTAAACAACATGGAAGATTCAGTAGTGTCCATGCTGGATGTGGAGGCTTTTATCCACCTAGTGAGGGAGCTCCAATAACATAAGTCTTCACAACACCACAAAGAAAAAACAGGAAACAGATAGAAGGACGATAATGACATATGATGATTATTTACTGGCCAAAACAAAAATGCCTGAAGCTTGAAAACACTTAAACGCTTCATAAATGTGCATTTGTGTTAAAAAAAATTCAAAAGCATGCAAAAAAATTGCCTGAAAACGCTCATGCTCAGGTTTGAATTTGAAGGACTTAGGGATATTTCTTATCATTTATTTTCCAGGTGTTGGCACTTGTAAAGGAAATCACTCTCTTATTAAGGGGAAATCTCTCTAACAGCCACATTATACCGATAAACACACTTTTTATTACAGTGGGGAAAGGTTAAAACATCTGTTTTGTTGTCACTGGCACAGGAAGTATGGGAAAATCTCCCTGACAGGGTAAGGAGGTTATATCCCTTCCACAATTTAGCCAAAACTTTCAAAGCAAATGCTGGACTGAGTCACATTTATAATGTATCTTAGTCTTCTATTTAAAAGCTGACTCTGCTCACCAGAAACGGTATGCAGGGTTGCTAGAGGAGTGTACATATATATTCCCAGGATAAAGTATGCTTGGGAGAATGAGTAACCCTTTAAATCAATAATTTATAGCTACAAAATATATTTTATACATTTACACCTTTTAATGAATCAATAATACTATATCCTTCATTATGTTTTATCCTTGTAGCTTGTTTGCTCTACTTAAGCGTATTTGCATATAAAACAAGTACATTGTACACATGCAAATATGTGCAATCTGAAAAGTAAACAATCTAAAACCAAAAGTGTAAAACCACATAGTAGAGAGAATGATGACATAGGCAAGTTCACAAGGAGCAACTCATTGGCTAGCAAACCACGGACAATGGTTATGTAAGAATAATACAGGGGAAGGTACACCTTGTGCAGAATACAAAACATTTTACTGTTTTTTCACTGATTAAAAGAACATATTTATACATGACTAAGAGGCTGATTTATTAAGCAGTGGTATTGTCTAACCACAGCCACATTTGCTGACACATTTGTAGAGCAAAGCCATTTTTTTTCTGCCATTAGCTTATATTGAATGGTCAAAAAAAAGGATGTTAGCAGAAAGTAGTCACATGACTTTGACAGGTCTCTCCTCCTATCCTAGGGGGTTATTCACTTAGCTGACGAAGGCAGCCGAGTGAACAACCCAGATGAAGTGAAGTGAGGCGAACGACGTTCGGCTATTCACTTCAGCCTTGTACGGCTGACTCCAGCTGTATATCTGCTAAAATCAGCCATACATTGGCTGCCTTCTGTCAGTCGAACATGCTCAGCATGTTTGGCTGAGCCGAAGTGCAGAAGGAGTTCGACTCAGCCGATCCAACATCTGGATCGGCTGAGCTGAAGCTCCGGCAGCTCACTTGCTGCCGTTCACCCCTATGAGTGAATAGCCGAATGCCGCTGAGCTATTCTGCTCACTACCTCCGAGGTACCAAGCAGAATAGAAAAAAACGTACATAAATGGGGGAAAAAAAGTTAAAAAATTATTTAAAGAAAATTTAAAAAAACAGGTCTGGTAGGAAAGTTAGGAGGGACCCCATAAAAAAATAGAAAAAAAAGTGTGGGATTCCCCCCAAAAGTCATACCAGATCCTTTAGGTCTGGTAGGAATTTGAAGGAGGAACCCCACCCCCCAAAATGGTGGGAAAAAATATGGGGTCACCTCTAAAATTCCCAACCAGACCCTTGGCGAGACGGGGTACAAGCACAGGCCTGGCAGGGCTCGTCCCCCCCCCTCCCTGTTATACCAGGCCCCATGCCTTTGGCACTGGGAGGGAGGTTTTCCAGGGGCGCCCCTGGAAATGCACCTTGCACCTGAGCAGATGGGGACAAGGGCCTCTTCCCCACAAGCCCTGGGGCGTTGGTTGTGGGGGTGCAGGCAGGGGGACTTATTCAAAAAGGGTACCCATTTAATAAAGGGGCACCCAGATGCACCCCCCTTGTGAACGAGTAAGGGGTAGACTTTGCCAGACTTTAGAAAAAATCCTTTATTTAAAAAAAAAAAGAAAGACAAGTTTTTGACAAGTCTTTTATTAACCCCCCCCAATAAATAAATAAATAGATCCACCGATGTAATCAAGGGTCAATCATGATGTCCAGCGTTGTCCACAACGGCGATAACTCAGCGAAATAAAAAAATATAAACAATAAATAAATAAATCATTTAAAAAAAAGATGCCTCCCGGCCCGACCACACGCGACGAACTCTCGCTGCATAATGTAAAATCTGACAGATGCCGGCAAAATATAAACAATTGGGTGGAGCTAGTGGTGACATCAACGCTAGCTCCTCCCATGTTGTTTAATGATAAATCAGCGTCCCCAGGTCATTTGGGGACGCTGATCTGTCATTAGAACTGGGCGGAGCGAGCCGTGAGATCACAGCTGGCTCCCCCCAGCTCTCATTTGCGTGGAGAACGTTTGGGCCTTTGGCCGACCTTTCTCCACGCTTCGGCTGTCACTAAGGCTCACCTGTGCCGAACCATATGTGTATTCACAATAGCCCGTACAACAGGCCAACGCGAGCCAAAGGATCAGCCAAAGCTATACGGCTGGATCCTTTGGCTCTTGCTAACCCTGCTAGTGTTCTCTCTTGAAAGTCATGCAGCAAATACTCCAATGGACCCTGCAGGCTCTACACCACCTGCAGTCTAGAATTCAGGTGCAATGTTGACTAATCAATACAATGTCCAGTGTAGAACGGTATCCACTTGTTCTCAATGGTATATATTTTGTTCATTTATATATATA
>NW_017306315.1:255167-257880 GCF_000935625.1 Nanorana parkeri
ATATATATATATATACACACACACGCGCGCGCACACACACACACACACACACATATACATATATATGTAGAGAGAGATGAGATTTGGGTTCAGGTAGGACCTGGGTTCAAGGCAAACCCAGCACATTCACCATTTGAGGACCCACTGAACTATTTGGCCTAAATCTTGTTTATTAGTCATTTTGTTTGTAAATTACTGTGCCATAGGATTGGGAATGGAAATAGGACACATTGCAAAATAAAATTAACACTTTATATCTATATCTAACACTTGGTATTTTTAAATTATCACTAATCAAACTGGAAAAAGTTGTAGTATTTATATTTTCTACTCATTGCAACCTTTAAAATATATTTACAAAATTAAAGTCAGAGCTGCCAAAAAGAAGCCCTATGTGTCCCCCTAGCGCTTCGAGAGTGAAAGGGATGTATCCCAGCGCTGGCTACATGTGTTTTACAGCCTTAAAGTGCCCATACACTGGTCGAATTTCGTCCAGTTTTTAATGTACCGGCCGAAATTCGCACAGTGTGTGGGGCTCTCGGCTCCCTTTCAGCCGGCATTTCTCGATCAGCTGATCGAAGGAGCCTGCTGGAAAACTTAAGAGCGATCAGAGCCGGCAGCCAATGAGCCGCCTGTTCTGATCGGGTGCCGGCGTCACCTGTCAGAATACAATGTAAATGGTGGGATTCCTCGATCGATATGCTGTTTGTGTTGATAGTGGAATCCGTTCAATTTTTTTTTGTTCAGCCTTACCAGTATTTCATGTTTTGTGGGCCACAGTTATGCCACAGTGCATTGTACACTAACCACTGAATTTACCTCTGACAACTCAACACTCTCTCAATTAGAATATCAGAAAGACTTTTTGATAGAAAAATAAAATAATTAATATTGGTCTTTATGCTCAGATGGCATAAATGTTGCCATCATCCTAAAAGTTACATAACTTCTATTTACTAATAACCTTGAAAATGCAATGGACCTTTTAAACTGAGGTTTTAGTACCTCAAGCAGCTGTTTTACGTTTTTTCTTTTATTTAATTGTATTTCAAGGCTGCAGTGTGGCGTTCGTGTTTCAGATCCAGCTGTTTATTCACACTTTTTCCACTCCATCAGGCAGCATAGACGTCTTTTCCATGCACTCTACGCATATAATCTTCTCTAGAGGTTATTTAAGGTCTTCTAAAGTCACTTAACAACTACTACAAAATTAACGTTTGATGTAATTTTAAGTGCTTGAAAACCCCTTAGCGGCCTATGCTATGAGGATCTAAGTTACACAAGTACTGGCACTTTCTCGCATTTAATGCTAATTAATGCATCTGAGCTTTTGTGTTCATTTTTGCAGTAGAAATGACAGAAAACAAACGCATTCTGCATTTAAAAGGTTCCAGCCAAGTATAATTTACCAATCAAGGTGGATCACAGGGTATAAGATGTTTAGATGAGATGTATATAAGCTCTATAGATGATATTTGAATTAACCATGGATTTTTGGTGAATACTGCAGATTTGAAACTCAGGGTTCCAGCAAATGTTTGTTCAAATTCACCAGACTGATTTATTTATTTTTTTACCATAATGCACTGCATGGCCAACAAGCTCAAGTGGACTAATAAGGGGGAGTTTGGCTAAATTAGCCCCTCAATATAAAAGGGGAGGGTGGCTCAGAAAAGTCATAGTGTTGATGTATTGTAAATGTATTAGGAAGCTTCTGTAGGGAGAGGATAGATAGGGATGACAAACTGCATAGGGAGATATTAGGGTCATTTAGAAAAGCTTGCTTCACTTCCGATTGCTAGTTTTTTGGGCAGTCACCCCCCTTGCTGCCTTCTTATTCTTTTCATGTTATTATTGTGGCCTTTTTTGTCTTTATTTTAGTTTGAGGTTGATTTGAGGGCAGTGGTCACTTTTACATCCTTTTACTGTGCATAACAAGCTGCTTTTTTTCCCAAGAATTTCCTTTAAAAAAAAATAATAGCGGGTTTCTGTTTCAAGGGGGTGGTAACTGTGCTGCCGTTGTCTAAGCTCAGGCTGATTTATCACCTGTGATCTCTTGAATGAAAATACCTGCCTGTGCCCTCTGTCTATTATACATTTTGGCCTTGATGTGCTCATTAAAACTGTCATGCTTCTGGCCAATTTTATGCTGATTTATCATCTGCAGTCTCTTAATTCTTGTAGTAAAAACAGCTGCTGCTGCTGCCCTGTGTCTCTAGTACATTGCAGCTTAATCTTGCTCATTAAAACTACTCGGCTGCTGAGAAGTTTTTACACTGCTTTATCACCTGTGGTCTCAACTCTTGCCCTGTGTTTTTTGGCCAATTTTACCTTATTATAACTGTCCTGCTGCTTGCCAACTTTACACTGCTGTATCATTTGTGTTCTCATAATTCGTAATGAGAATTTGATAGAAATTGGAAAGTGGCAGGACAGGTTTTTGCATTGGCAAAAACAGAAACAGCCTGAGCGAATAACTGGCCAATTGCTATCTACCAGTGAAAGAAGCTGTGGGAAGCTCAGGCTGCCCATACCCCACCATCTGATGGCGGGATGTCCCGGATGCAGGCTGGGAGGCTTCAGGTAAGAGGAGAAGCACATTTGTGCAGGGAAAGGGACCCTGCACAGCCCACCATAGATCCTGCACAGTCCACCTGAGAGTGAGCTGTGCAGGGTCTGTGGTGGGCTGTGCAGGTGCTAAGGTGGGCTGTGC
>NW_017306315.1:258137-282577 GCF_000935625.1 Nanorana parkeri
CCATGGTGGGCTCTGTGGGGGGGGCTTTGCAGGGTCTCAGGTGGGCCCTGCAGGAAGCATGGTGGGCTCTGCGGGTCTGTGGTGGGTTCTGCGGGATCTATGGCGGGGTCTGTGGTGGGCTTTGCGGGGTCTCAGGTGGGCTCTGTGGGATCTCAAGTGGGCTTTGCGGGGTCTGTGGTGGACTCTGTGGGATCAATGGCAGGGTCTGTGCTTGGCTCTGCATGGTATCAGGTGGGCTCTGTGGAGTATCAGGTGGGCTCTGTGGGGTCTCAAGTGGGCTCTGCAAGGTCTGTGGTGGGTTCTGTGGGGTCTCAGATTGGCTCTGTAGGGTCTATGGTGGGCCTGAGACCCTGCATACCCCCCAATCAATCCCTCACAGCCCACCTGAGACCCCGGCTTCCCTGCTACACTCATAACGCAACCTGTCAGAAGCTGGATACAGTGTGCGCACTGTATGCTGCGACTGACAAGTTATGCAAAATGTCTTAAACAGGGGTGGGGCAAATTTAGATGAGGGGTGCCTGAGTTTCGTCTTGGCAGCACAAAACCTAAATACACCACTGTGTCACTGCTAAAACTACCTGAAAAAATGCCTTTGTTAAGTTGAAATAAATCATATTAGGGTGCTGTTGCTGTATGTAAACCAAGTTAACTGTACAAGTAAAAATATATTTAAATAATCCAGAGCACATTGTTGATGATGCTTTTTTTTGAAAATGTTACTTTTCTGTAACACCACATATAGGGGTCTATTCACTAAGCTGCCGAAGGATCAAGCCGTAGCTTCGGCTGATCCTTCGGCTAGCTTTAGCCCCAGGACCCCTTCGGTTCAGTAGAACCAAAGGGCTGCTGTACAGGCTATTCACTATAGCCCGTACAGCTCCCGAAGTTGGCCGAGCGGCTCAATTGAGCCGAAGGCATATGCTTTGGCTCGACTGAGCCAAGGTGAAAGCTGAAGCTGGCCGAACGGCTGGCCATTGGCCAGCCGACAGCCTGCTTCTGACAGCTAGGCGGAGCCAGCCGTCATCTCACGGCTGGCTCCGGCCACTTGCAGAGAGATCAGTGTCCCTGGTTGCCAGGTAACCAGGTACTCCATCTGTCATTACACACTGAGAACCCGGCGGGGCCGCTATGATATCACAACGGCCTCTCCGGGTTCTCAGTGTGTAACCAGGGACGCTGATCTGTCATTACTCTACCGGACGCTCTGGGAGTCTAATACGTGTCCTGGCCGCCCAGGAGAGAAACACTTTGTCCTGGAAAGGTTTACTCTGCTCGATCGAGCAGAGTAAACCTTTCCTTGCGATTTGTTTTTTGTTTTTTTCTCTCAGCTCACCATCCCCGAACTTCCTGTTCATTACAAAATCACAAGGGACAGCAAGGTCTTTAGCAGCTATTCATCTTCAAGCTATGAAAAGAGAGGAGTGAAGAAAAAGGAGATTATTGAAGATGCCCAAAGGATGTGCTACCCCATTGCACTCACACAATTTCACTCAGTCCTGCGAATATGTACTTCCTGTGTCACAACTCACAGAGCCTGCCTTCTGAACTACAACCCAACATCTGAACAGTGTAACAGTATCATTGCTTGCTGGAAGCAATGCATGATGGGATATGTAGTCTTGAGGAATCTAGGAATTTTTTGAAAGTGATAGGCAGAGAGAAGACAGCACTCACTACATAAAAGGGATTTTTTTCCTTCCTATATGTATTTAATCTTAGAGCTGCCCAAAGCATTAACATTCCAAGTCTTAAGACCCAGTACTTTTATACCTGAGGCTTCCTATACATTGTGCTCATCTCACTGTTGTACAAAGATCATACTAATGTTGGCCATACACTGTTCTATTTTTTTAATTGAACCAAAAAAAAATAGAACAGATTCCTCCATCAATGCTTATGAGTGTTGATGGATGAATCCCCTGTAACTGAAGGCTTTAAATCAGTGGTTCTCAACCTGTGTAACCTCGGGACCCACATGTTTCCTTGGTCATTAAGGCGTGACCCAAAAATGATTTCATTTCTGAAACATTTTAATTTATTACACAAAACAACTTGTGCAGTATTCAGCAATATATATTTTGCTGAAAGTAAATGAATTAAAAAAAACAAACATGATGGAGGTTCACTAATGTTTTGGGGTTGCTTTGCTGCTTCAGGCACTGGATGTCTTGACTGTGTGCATGGCATTATGAAATCTGAAAACTACCAAAGAATTCTGGATGCAATGTAGGGCCCAGTGTCAGAAAGTTGGGTCTCCGTCAGAGGTCACTTACAGCAGGACAATGACCCAAAGCACAAGTCAAAAAGCCACCAGGAATGGTTTCAGACAAAGCACTGGAGAGTACTGGACTGGCCGGCAATGAGTCCAGATCTGAATCCCATAGAGCACCTATGGTGAGATCTAAAAACAGCAGTTGGGAAAAGGAACCCTTCCAATCTGAGAGATTTGGAGCACTTGGCAAAAGAAGAGTGGTCCAAAATTGCTGTAGAGAGGTGTAAAAAACTCATTGATGGTTACAGGAAGCAATTGATTTCCGTTTTTTTTTTTTTGAAGGGCTGTGCTACCAAATATTGAGGGTGCCAATAATTTTGTGCAGTCCATTTTTGGAGTTTTGCATGGAATGTGCCAGGTTTGGCTTTTTTTTCTCCACTTTTTTGTGTCATACCATTACAAACAAAAGAAATAAACATGAGAATGCCTAAACATTTGTAATTGCAACAATTTTCTGCGCAAAGTGGTGCATTATCTGACAGAAATGCAGGGGTGCCAATATTTTTGGCCATGGCTGTAAAACCATATTGCTGGATACTAAATGGAAAACCAATCACATGGACTGAAATCTGTATTACTATTTACTATCCATGCCTTACTATGAATTACAGCAGTATAAGGTATTTAATCAAATGTTTTTGAAACAAAATACATAAATGCAACTAATGATGTTTAACCCAGTCCAGCATTTCTCATCTACTGCCTTTACATGAATTACACATTGCACTTCTCATGTTGTTTAGAAAGGCAGAAACACATTGCATTATTCAGTAGTGATTCTTACATTTCACTGAGACTTTGATGGAAAAAATGTTATTCCAAAAGTTGTGTGTCAAGTTGGCAATAATCTTCTCCAGCTGTGCTTGAGTTTAACTAAAACAATATGGCTGCTTTAAGAATTTCCTAAGAGTACCGCAGCTCACAACTAATGTGTTTTCTTTTTTTTTTAAATATTTTCAACCATGTCATTTGAAAAGAGACTTCCATACACAACACCAAATTTACAGGGTTATTCAGTAAAGGGTGAAGTGTTTTGGAGAAGGCAGGAGAAGTGAACAATCTAGGCCAAAATAGCCGATTTGGAAAAATTCTCCAATTCTGTCACTTTCCAGTTCAGCTATGTTGTCCTAGATTGTTCACTTCTCCTGCCTTCTCTAAACTCTTCACCCTTTTGTGAATAACCCTGTTAGTGATGAAGATGCCATTTCAAAACATATTTACATCTGTTACTATATTGTACACACACATAATACAGCTGAATTATAATTTTTTTATTGTAAAAAATACACATACATTACATATTGCGTGTAACTTGACCTTATTTAGGTTGCCTTTGTAATTTTGTTTTTTTTAGGTTTTTTTCCCCCAGTTTATATTGGGAGATCTTTTAATTTGATTGCCTCAACAAGAGTAGCATATAACTGATTTCTGCACAGCGCACACAAACCTCAAAATACCTGCCTGCATCATACCAAAACTAAAGACAAACACTAGACCAAAATACATTTTCTTAAGCCTCTATAGAGTGGAAGAGACTCATCCATATCTCCTGAACCAAGTGTCATCATTGACCACATTTGGTCAATAACATCGGTTTACATTCCAGCAGTGTCGTTCATCATAATTAATGATGGATTTATATTTCTGGATGATGTGATTGACATTGGATCTACATTGTGGGACATTGTGGAGGCTTTTGGTAATAAAGATTTTTTTCTAAGGTGTGTGTGTTAATTTACATTCTAGATTTTTTTTGTGAAATCAGGGGTACAAAGCAGACCCTACACAGTCTTTATCTTTTTTTGTGTTAAATCCTCCCTTAACCGCTTCCCGGCCGGCCTTTGTATTTAAATGGCGGGCTGGGAGCTTCTTGGATGTAACTGGCTAAAGCCGGCCTGTAAGCCCCGCCCACTCATGCACAAGCGAGCTGGAAACTGTCAAAGTTTAAAACAGGCAGCGATGCATACAAACTGTCCAGCAGCTATAGAGCCGCTGGATCGCTTGCATGAGGTGCCAGTAGGTGCGCCCCTCATCCGACCCACCGCCGTGCTGGTCCTGAGCTCTGCTGTGCCATGGGCGGGCCGGGACTGGCATGGCAGCTCTGTGTGCTGATCTCCCTCCGATCTCCTCTCCGGTGTCAGAATGCAGGAAGTGATGTATTTACATCACTTCCGCATTCTGCTGTCACTCTCCGACTACAGAACCTGGAGAGAAGCTGATGAAGCAGATCTCTGCTTCATCGGCTTCTTTGGGATCCCTAGGTGACATTAGGGGTCTTAAAAGACTCCTCACATCTCCATAAAGAGGACCAGTCACATCCTCTTTGCTTCTTAGCCCCTATGTGATAACAATAAAGTTAAGTGACAAACAAGTTTAAAAAAATTAAAGGTCCAAAAATGTTTTGTCACACATAAAAAATAATAAAAAAAAAACACAAAATGTTTTTAACCACTTGCTGATCAGGTGTTTACACCCCCTTTCTGGCCAGGCCATTTTTCAGTGTTCAGTGCTGCAGTACTTTGACTGACATTTATTCCGTCATGCATCGCTGTACTGAAATTATTTTATACCATTTTTTGGGGACAGATAGAGCTTTCTTTTGGTGGTATTTAATCACCACAGAGATTGTTTTAAATTATATAATTAAAAATAAAAGTATGGTAAATTTCCCCCCAAAAAAATTGTTTCTCCTATGTTATGTTAAAAAACATTTATTCTTACCCATATTTTTTGTAAAATATAAAAGACGGGGTCGCGTCAAGTAAACATCAAACATGTCAAGCTTTAAAATTGCGTGTGCAAAGAAACACCATACCCAAAATTGGCCAGAGGCAACGCTTTAAAAGCTTTTACTGCTCATCAGTTTAGTGTCAACCTTTTACCGCTCATCAGTGATATTTAACATTTGCGGCGTAATTGGCGCAATCGTTGTTTTCGCACGTGTATGTGCACCCATATGTGGGGCTGGGGACTTTAATCGCCTCCCGGCTGGCCGTTGTAAAAAATCATAAACGTTCGCTCAGAGAGCTCTATGTGTCCCCAAAAAATGGTATAAAATTAATTTCAGTACAGCGTTGCATGACGGAATAAATGTAAGTCAATGTACCGCAGCGCTGAATACTGAAAAATGGCCTGGCCAGGAAGGGGGTGTAAACACCTGGTCTTTAAGTGGTTAAAACCCATACCAGATGATTATCAAGGATAGGGGTCTGTTATGGATTTTTAGAGATACACACTCCATTTTTTTTACAAACAAAAACCAGGGATAGAAAATGTATTTTTATTTTTCTAAATGTCAGTTTTTCTGCACTATTTCCAACAGGTGTGCCACTTCACATCAATGTTATGTTATGTTATTTAAATAAATTGTATATATTTAATGTTGCTCTTTATTCATATTAAAAGTGCAGCACCCAGAACAGTATTTTGAAAACAAATCTTGCCTATTAGACTTAAATATAGAGAGAATTGATATTAAAGATTTACTTCCCATTGACTTTTATGGGGTTTGCATTGAAGTTTGCAAATTGCAAACTTTCTGACATGTTTGCTGAACCCGCCTGTGAAGTGAACCCAAGAAGATTTGCCCATCACTAATGATGACTACCCCCCCCCCTCCGGAACGGATGGCTATCTACTGTGGCCCCTTTTACAGATGACCACCCACTCACATTCCTCCAATGTGTAGCTCCATTCTGCTCTGAAACGATCCCATAACTCATTCCTCAAAACTGAAAACTAATGAGCATATGCTGCTGGATAATACATCTTCACTTCTCCCTTTCCGGGACTGATGACCACATTCTGCTGGACTAATGGCTTCCAATCCTGCAAGTCACCATTTCAATGTCAAGCAACATATCCCCCAGTCCAATAGTACATTCTCACATTTTTTTAGACTGGTGACCACCTGCAAACCTTCTCACCTGGGGTCACATCTTACAACCCAATTTATACTGGCCCAGCAGTAATACCCTGCTACCTTTCACATAACTGCTAATCACAGCCTGGCGAACTAATGGCAACTGAATTTCCTCCTTTAACAACAACCAGTTTTTGCCTTCTCTTCATTCTCCATGGGCAGATTTCCAGATTTCCCACACCACCTGAATCAATGGTAACAGTAGAGGTTTCTCTTGGGACTAGTAGCGCCCTGCACCCTCTACAACTTGCTACCTGCATTTGTCTCAAATGCCTATATATACTGGGGGGAATTTATCAAAACTGGAACAGACAGAGTCTGGAGCCGTTGTCCAGGGCAACTCTCTTCAGTTTATTTATGCTTTGAAAATGAAAGATAGAGTCTAATTTGTTGCCATGCACAGCTGCTCCACACTTTGTCTGCTCCAGTTTTAATAAATTCCCCTCACTGTGTGTGTGTGTGTATATATATATATATATATATAGTTACTAGAATTCTATCTGGTATGCACATGCTTTTCTCAAAATGTTGGGTCAATTTTCTTCTTAAATGTCCTTCTTAAAAAATAGCAGTATGATAAAAAAGATTTGAAAATGCATATTCTCAGATACTGTGAAAGAAAGAAAAAAGAAAATGAAAGAAAAAAAGTTAGCTGGAACACAAGGAGGAATGTATTTTTTTTAATGAATTTACAAACCTGTCCTCTTTGGAACAAATGGAGTGGTTGAAAGCCAGGTGGCAGCCCTTGTGCCCAGGCTCATGTGACTGCTCCAACGCCTTAAGCTCTTTGCATAAAAGTGAATCTCAGAGATGGATTTGTTCATGCTAGACAAATAATACAAAGCTGCTGTGTAAAAATTGGGAGATATTACAAACCACAGCAAAGCATTAAGATTAAGAACATCCCCCAGTAGTACACCACATGCTACTTGTTTTTCTTCTATCTGTAGACAATAAACAAGCTACTGAAAGCCATGCCTATCTGGCTTCTTATTTATTACAATCTAACATGTGCAACCTATTTTCTGCCATTCCATATGCTCCTCCGCAGATCTTGCAAGCCAGGCTATTAAGTCCAATCATAATCAATTACCAGTGTTTATAAGTCAGCCCCCGTGAAATCAATTAGGTCAGTCCGTTTTGAGGTGGGTAATCACGTAGAAGCCCAGAGAATAACGGGAAAAAAGTCAGAAGAAATTACATTATATAGTGATGTAATTCCCAATGGATGAAGAGTGTGTACTACACAGTGCAGCAAGCTTGCAGTTTTTTCTCTTAAACTTGGATATCTTTCAGGACTCATTACAAAGTAAATATCTCTGTGATGGAGGCCAGCATCCTCTGTGTGCACTCAACAAACATCATGACAGGCGCGTGTCACCTGTGATTTATTACTACTTACATTTTCCTTAGTGGAACAATATATATTTTATCCAAAGAGCAGCAAGGGAGATTGTGTTTTTCAAACATTTTATAAAAGAACACATGTAATCTGGAAAAGTAAGTATTATTGTCAAGCTTTGCTTCCATCTGTCATATTTAACTCATTCTGTCGTTACAGTTTTACAAGCTGTTAAACTGCTTTCGCATGTCTCAATTCCATTCTAGGTTGACTAGCGTAAATGAAAGAGCAAACTAGAATTGCAGTAAATTGTTACCAAACTGAAAAATTGTTTGAGTGTCAAAAATATAGTTGAGCTAAAAATTGTCGTAATTAAAGTAGAGCAAAACATTTAAATATTAAGAATTTTTTATCACAATGAGTACAGCTGCATCTTTTAAGACAAAACTTTCCTTGGCCTCAGCATCCAAAAGAAGGAGGTACCTCAAAGGTAACTTTGCCATAAAATGACTCCTACCAGCCTGCCTTGAAAGGATGGCTGTCTCCATGTTAACAGCGTTATTTCACTGGGACAGGGCGATGCATGCTCAGCCTGTACATGGGAACCTTCATAGATGACCATTAGTCTGTCTGACGTCAAAGCAATTAAAATAGCTGCATTATTTATTTGCAAACTGCATCAAGTTGTAGACCTTTTAGTGTTGTTGTGTTATTCCAAGGAGTACTATGTAGTAATTGAATGCTTGAAAGGCAACATACATTAGCTTGCAGGGGTGGGAGCATTTGTTGCAAAACATTTTGAATAAAACTTACCTATAACATCATTTTTCAGGTAAAGTTCATTTTCTTAGCCCTAATGCTAGCTTAGCTGTTTAGATGTCTATGAACATCTTGTCTAGCCCACTGACAATAATGGGCTGGGCACAAGTATGCAGATCAAGAGGAAGGAATCTCATCTAACTATTCTCAAAAAAAAAGCTGTGATATTAGATCTAATTGCATTAAATATAGCATTTCAAGGGGGACTTTTAAAAAAAAAGATTTGTATTTATGATTTTACTATATATACAACATATAAATATATACTATATTGCCAAAAGTATTGGGACGCCTGCCTTTACACTCACATGAAATTTAATGGCATCCCAGTCTTAGTCCGTAGGGTTCAATATTGAGTTGTCCCACTCTTTGCCGCCATAACAGCTTCAACTCTTCTAGGAAGGCGTCCACAAGGTTTAGGAGTGTGTCTATGAGAATGTTTGACCATTCTTCCAGAAACACATTTGTGAGGTCAGGTACTGATGTTGGATGAGAAGGCCTGGCTCCCAGTCTCCACTCTAATTCATCCCAAAGGTGTTCTATCTGGCTTAGGTCAGGACTCTGTGCAGGCCAGTCAAGTTTCTCCACCCCAAACTGGCTCATCCATGTCATGTGTACAGGTGGCAACCTATCACGGTACCACACTTAAAATCACTGAGCTGCCCATTCTTTCACACATGTTTGTAGAAGCGTCTGCATGCCTACGTGCTTGATTTTATACACCTGTGGCTATGGAGGTGATTGCATCACCTGAATCCTATGATTTGGAGGGGTGTCCCAATACTTTTGGCAATATAGTGTGTGTGTGTGTGTGTATGTATGTATATAAATCTCTTTGCAATGTGTGATTGCAGCTGCTGTGACTAATACATTTAAAATGCAAGTTATAATCGCTTTATCCAAAGCCTCCACAGTATTTACAACAGGGAAATATTCCTCAGGCAAAGAATGATACATTTGAATGTTTTATGTATTTCAAAACAAAATTATGCAGGGGATTTTTTAAAAAAAGACTGAGCTCATTGGCATTAAAATACATTTCATGAAGAGGGTGAAGAATGAAAATAACATATTTCACTTCAGTGCTATTGTCCTAGTACTTTCTTTTATAGGCTTAATTCTTTAATTTGTCCTTTCCCCTGCTTCATAGAGATGTCACCAGCACACCAAAGTAACGTTGAACTCACAAAATGTCCATTTATTAACAAATGTTGTCACTCAAACAAGCGCTTTCAGGGACGTACAGGGTCCCTTCATCAGGCTCAGAAATGATGAGCATTTCTGAGCCTGATGAAGGGACCCTGCGCGACCCTTAAAGCGCTTGTCTGCGTGACAACATTTGTTAATAAATGGATGTTTTCTAATTTCAACAATGCTTTGGTATGCTGATGATATCTCTATTAAGCCTTGCTATTAACGGTGCCACCCGTGGCCACTACGAGCACACAATATCATCTTATTGGGGATATCTTCCTCTTCATTTTTTCCCGTGCTTCAGTCACTTAAAGGGAAGCTATAATGGCTTTGGGTTATTTTTGTTTGTTGCTTACACTCAAATTTTGTTTTACATATAAACATTTAATACATGAGAAAGAATTCCCAAAGTGCTATGGGCTAGCTAAAGAAACAGCTCAGTTAATGAAGCTTGGTTTAAAGTTCTCTTTGTTTGAATTAAACCTTATGCCTAGCCTTATTCTTTTGTTACAGTATAACAAATTGTAAAATTGCTTTTGTGTGTCTCTATTTCTTTATTAGTCTAATAAGGGCTCAGTCACTGCTGTAATGAATCATTAAAGACTACAAATAGAAGCCTTCTTTTAGCAAAGCTGAAATAGCTGTATATGGGAAAGGAGCTAAGAGGTTCATCTGCTGACTGGATAAAAGGCTGCATAGAATTAACACGCAAGGTTATTTTCACACTAACCATAATAAATGTAAAATGTTTTTTTATCACCGGTTCAGGATGGAAAGCATCTCTTTCCTGATCATATTTTATATTGATTGGTTGTATTTGTTTAAAAAAAAAAAAAAAACAGGTGAATTTTATCTTTATAGAATTTCCTTTTGTGTCTCTCATGGCAGTATTGTTTCACTTAAAGTTGATTTAAATCCAAGCACTAAAATGTCATATATCATGTTACTGTAATTTTAACCACCTTAGTTCCGCAGCAATTTTTTTCATTTTTACACACACATAATACAATCTGAATTTTTGTATAGAAAATTACTTTAAACCCCCAAATAAGTACGTGTATATATTTTCTGAAAGCAGAGGTCCTGGAGAATAAAAAAAATGGTAGCTGCATTTTTTTAAGTTGCAAGATATTTACACAAATGTTTATCAAAGTGATATTTGTATGAAAAAAACACTAAAATTATTTTGGTACACACACACACAATGGAAATGCAGAACTACAACAATATATACAGTTAAACAAAATGCATATTAATCTATAATCCAAGCAAAGACCTCATCGGTACTGCATAGTCTAGGGACTTTTTTAAACAAAGTACTACAAATTAACTGCTCAATACAATTAATTGAAATGTGAGCATTTCCATTGGTAGTATAGCAACCTGTATATACAGTAGTATAGATGCCAAGTACTATGTCGCTGTGTGCAGCAAACTCTTTTTTCCTTGGTATTGATCCTGTAATGATAACAGGGAGCAGAATGAGATGATAATAATACTGTATAGCGTACAGTATGGTCTTGGAAAAGCAATGGGTACAGCTTCTTTGTCCTGGTTTAGCAGTTACTAAGAGATGGAAATGGCTAGTCGTCAGACCAGTGGCATTTCTTTGGAATCATGGAGTATGTTTTGATGTCTTTTTTTGTGCGTTTGGCATTGACAAGAAAGTTGCATTGCAAGAGAGTCATATAATGTCATCACTAGCCGACTTTATTCAGAAAATTGACAGTTAGGCCTTATATCCATAATTCTGTGCATATTAGAGGCCCTAGCATGTCACACTGGTTTATCTCTCAAATCTGCAGAAGATTGTCTCTATTGAACTGCAGTTCACATCATGCACCACTTGGATCCATCCTTCTTCTTTAGAGCTGCAAATTTCAGCATTTCTGTCTCACTAGAACTAGAATCTCTCATGTCTCTTTAGTACAAGTATAAGCATGGGCACAGCCATTCACACACCTCCACCTTGACTAATGGACATTCATGCCTGCACACTACCTCTCCAGTCATGCATTCTGCATATAATTAGGTCCACCCAAAAAAAAAACACCATTATTGAAATCAATTATTGGAATACCATTTTTCCACAGGAAACTTTCTAATGGCAATGCATATTTTTAATATTTTTTTTAGAAGAGCTCCAGGCAAAAATAACAAGATAAAAAAAATAACCCAATAAAAGATGAAACAACAAAGCCAGCTTTGCTGGTAAACTCAGCTTTAGTCCAGAGATTTTCCCCACACTACTTATCTGCCGCTAGATGTCCTCAGTCTGGTGAACTGCATCATTCGGCGTACTTCCTTTGAGACCAAGTCAATGTGGAACTACCCCAGCCTGTGACTGGACAGTGAAAGGAGAAGCAGCTTGGGGATGAGCTCATCTCTCTTGCATTTAAAAATACTTTTAATTATGTACTAATAATTACACAGCTACATTAATCTGTGAATGTTTTATCTGACTAGAATTTAGCTTCATTCAAGTTCATGATATGTATACGTAAAGAACCCACCCATTCAGGTTGTTTTCTACTCCTTTTTCCTTTCTTTATATTTTCAAGAACATTCGGTACTCTTAAAGATGTTCCTTAATTGAATTGGTAATATTTTTTCTTTGGTTTAATAGTTATGTTTCTTTTACTGTCAACTTTATTTAAGATTTTTAAGTACAAATGTCAGAGATTTTGTAATATTACTAGTTGGGCAACGTGGTTTTCTAAGCAAATTCAACATAACAAGTAAATAAATATATTCAAAAGAATGACTATTTATCAATAAATTGTAGTTTGTACACTTTGTACATGGGATCTGCTAAACTCATTATTATTCCCTGTCCCTTTGGACTTACTAGGAGTGCTCATGGCAGTATAAACCTCTCTTGCAAACCTCTGCATCACTTAATGTCTGTTTTCTTGCCAAGCTAGATATGTGTTAGACTTGGAGGCAGAGGAAGGCAGAGAGCTGAGGTATTCCTGTTCTTTTACCACATACTAAAAAGACTGATTCTTCTTATAAGTGATTATTCCCACCTCCAGACCTTAAAAACCCCAGTACTTTGGAGATTGCCAGTAAAGTATTTTGTACCATCTATCTATATGTGAAGATGTAATTTAAAGTAGGATACAGACTGAAACGGAAGCTGAGAGAGATATAAGGGATTAGTATATACCAGGAGTGCATGGGTTTCCTATGAGTATTCCTTTTTTATTTATTACTAATATCAGTAATGTAATACACTGAGGATCAAGAGAGTACATCCACACAAGCAGGCCTCGTAAGTTTCCCATTTTTAAAAAGGCTCCATAGAAAATCTGTAAAAGAGCTCTGCTCATAGATATGGTATAATAAAATGACTATTTTTCCCTCTACAGTAGTAGCCTAAGACACCATAATCCCTGAACACACAGAATTTTAACAAACCATAAAAGTTTTTATCCAGAATGTGCTAGTATGCACAGCATATTAGCACATTATGGCAGGCTTACCTGCCTATTCGATTCTCTCTAGTGCTGCAATGTCCGGGCTCTTCTCCCTCACCAGCGATTCCATCTTCGTCCCAGTCTTCTTCTGGGTTCTGAGTTTTTGGCTGCTTGATCACCGGGCCCTGCTTATGTAACTTTTGCATGTGTACACGGGAGTTACTTTATCTTGGCAAAAAATCTGCCAAGCCTGTGCACTGAGCTGCACATGCACCGCTTAGTATACAAAAAACAAAAATTGCTGGCTGACAGGTAGAATCTTCTATAGCAGAAGATATTTAAACATATAAATCTGCCTGTCCAATGTTTGTAAGAAAAAAAGAGGCTTCACTTACACTTTAAACACTATGGGGTCTATTCACTAAGCTGCCGTAGGCAGCCGAGTGAAAGACCGACCTGAAGTGAAGTGAGCCGAACGCTGTTCGGCTATTCACTTCAGGCTGGTGCGGCTGATTTCAGCCGTATATCGGGTGGCTTCACGTGGCTTCGGGTCGGCCGAACATGCTCAGCATGCCGACCCGAAGTGCAAGAGGAGTTCGACTCAGCCGATCCAACATTTGGATCGGATAAGCCAAACCTCCGGCAGGCTACTCGCTGCTGTTCGGTCTATTCTTATAGATGCCGAACAGCAGTGAGTGAATAGCCGAATGCAGCTGAGCGGCATTCGGCTCGGCTGTTCTGCTCGAAAAATTGTTTAAAAAGTCCCAAAAAAAAATAGAAAACGATTGTGCGGAGCTAGCAATGACAGCTAGCTCCGCCCAATAGTTTTCTATTGGCTGGCAGTTCTGCTGCCGTAAAAAAAAACTCTCCCGGGCGCTCTGGGAGTCTCCCGCTCCTGGCCGCCCGGGAGAGAAACACTGATTTTTCTTTTTTTTCTTTATTCTGACACGGAGCCGTGCCAGAATAGAAAAAAATAATAATAATAATTTTGCCCATAGGAATGCATTTCTATATTCCTATTGGCTATTTCAATTTGCAATAGCCAATAATAAACTAGCATTGCACCCGCCCTCTGCTGCAGTTCTCCATCAGGTCCATCAGCAGAGGGCGGGTGCAATGCTAGTTTACTATTGGCTATTGCAAATTGAAATAGCCAATAGGAATATAGTTCTTTATTCTGACACGGCTCCGTGTCAGAATAAAGAAAAAAAAAAGAAAAATCAGTGTTTCTCTCCTGGGCGGCCAGGAGCGGGAGACTCCCGGAGCATCGGGAGAGTTTGCTGTCTGGAGATCAGTGTCCCTGGTCAGCTGGTAACCAGGGACGCTGATCTCTCTGCAAGTGACCAGAGCCAGCCGTAAGATCACGGCTGGCTCGCCCAGCTATCAGAAGCAGGCTCTACTGAACTGAAGGGGTCCTGGGGCCAAAGCTAGCCGAAAGATCGGCCGAAGCTACGGCTGCTTCGTGAATAGACCACTATGTATGGAGTTACTTCTATATTTTGCTGGCTTTTTTTGGTAAATAATTACACTATCATTTTGATGTCTTGATTGATATGTCTCCTTTTCAAAATGTAGCCTAGTAAACGTGCTTAAATAGTGTGTATGGAGTCAGTACAATACTGTGCTGTCTTATTTCTGGGAAAAGACACAATCTAATGTTGATTTCTTGATTACAAGCTGCTTGCTGTCTCCCTGTGAAACTACAGCTTGTAAAAGCTGCTTACATACTGTGCATCGAGTCAGTACACAATTTCTTGCTTTTATCTGTGAAATAAAACACTCTAATTTTGATCTCTTGATTATAAACCTAGCAGGGAAACTGCAGCCTAGTAAAAGCTGCTTACATACTGTGCATGGAGTCAGGGGCAGATCTATCATAATGACAGCACTGCTCCCGAATGTCAACAAAGGGGCGGAGTAAGTTGTGATGCCACGGAATTGTTCCACCCCTTTGTAGACATTTGCGAGCAGGGCTGTCATTAAATATATACTAAATATAGTCAGGCAGTCTTTATACAGTGTGTGTGTGTGTGTGTGTGTGTGTGTGTGTGTGTGTGTGTGTGTGAATCAGAAACCATCCCAGACAGCACAGAACATCAAAAAATGCAAAGCCATGATAGGACGTTTGCACTGTTTATGCTGATCAGTGTCAGTAAAGCATTCATTACTTTTCTGGCAGAGCTATCTAGGCATGCAGAATATGTGTATAATTGGGCCACAATTGAGATTAATGACCCTTCCCCATTGGATTCCTGTGTAGCGACAGTCACATGATCCAAAGCAGGGTGTGCATGGGCAAATATCACCCTAACCACCATCAATCAAGAATAAGTAAAGCATCACTGACCCTGATCAGAATATACAAAGCAGGCATCACTGCATTGCTCTTGAGTATATCTCCCAAAAACCTCAACTGGACCACAACAATGTTTTACCACAATCTGACCAGCACCTACTGTCTTTAAAGTTAATTACCTAGATCTTCTTCTTATGTGGGGTATTTATAACAAAAGCAAGCAATTCAAGTACATTATCTTTACCACTCCAGGTACTAAAATGAACTGTAACAAAAAAGAATGTTTCTGTTGTTTAAGAATGATGTGAGTTTTGTCTAAAGCAATCAAACATTTTTTCCACATTCTTAAGACATTTTACAGTTGGTTTTGATGTAACTGTGGTTATACATAATACTTTCTGGGAGAAACAAGATTGTTATAAGTTTAAAAAAAAAGTGTTTATACTTTTCACTAGTTGTGGGAAAGTCAATGAGAAGAATGCTAAAAGACAAAACGTTTTTCACTGCCAAATGCATTACTAGCTGGACATTGGGTCCTGATTAGGCAACTATATGGCGCCAGATCGCCTGTGGTAAAGTGAGAGCCTGTGGCAGATTGTTTGCAAGTGGGGTTGCCAGGTTTTGCTTTGGGAACTTATAACACATTGTATGCCCAGTTACTGTTATATTCTCTGGCTTTAGTTGGAGCAATGCCTGAAGACTTAATTGCTTCTGATGGTGGCATACTAATGCCAAGGAACTAAGCTTGGATTTTAAGGATTTAGAAACATGGCTGTACCAACACAAGCATTATAACTTTGGTTCTGGCAAAAAATCTAGTTTGATTGAAGCTGAATTAACATACGATTTTAAATTACACAATACAGATATGTAAATAGTATAGTTTAAAAGAATGGTATTTCATATTAAAATGGAACTTGGCATAAATACTGCAATGCTAAAATTGGAATATATAACTAAATGATTTAAAAGTACACAAATAACTGTGCTCTCCTTTACATATAAAAAAAGTGAAATAAGTTTAAATTTTTGAAAAAAAAAAGTGAAATCAGTTTGAGGACCATGACACAATTTGTTCTATCCTTATGTTGTGTTCACACTTTAGCGTTACATAGTATTTGAGGTTGAATAAAGACATTAGTCCATCAAGTCCAACCTATTAGGATCTCATTCTAGGAGTACCCGTACCCCTGTATATTACGGTCCCTTAAGAAATCGTCCAAAAGTTTCTTGAACAATTCCACATTATTTGCTGAAATCAACGTTGTGTTACAATATTGAATGTGCAATAATGGGTGTTGCGTCCGTTAACGTGGATTGCATTAAGGATGTCTATTCATTCTGCACATTGTGGTGCATATGTGTTGTGTTGCTCTGAAGTGTTGGTGTATTGCTCACTACTGTATTACTGCATGGGGGTGCCATTTACAATGAATGGCACCACAAGACACTGCACTGTGGTATGCACAAATGTGAATGGCCCTTCAGCAATCCAGGCAAATACTTGTAGGATAAAAAAAAAATCTGAGAAACAAAAAACGCAACAGACACGTCTATGTAAACTATATACATTACAATGATTTTGGTAATTTGGGGCCTAATCATAATGCATAAATGCAGACAACACTCCATGATTGGAGAAGAGGCTGACTGAATGACTGAATGACAGGTCATGTGGCTGGGCTTTCCTCCTTGTGCTTTTTCTTCATTTATAGAGTAATGGTTTTCTTGCTTTTCTGTACTTTTTTTAAGGAGCAGAATGTCTATTATTATATTGATGCTTTATAACTGGACCCCTTTGTTTAGCAACTTCAGTTTTCTCTGTTATGAAGAATATGCTGTCTGTTTCCATCTCAAACTTATTTTTGAATGGGAAGGACAGCCTTCTTTATAACGTTCTTATATAATCTCAGTTTTGTAATGAGAAAAACTACAGTGTCTACATCCCTTTAGAAGAAGCTATAAAGATTATCTCATCAAAAATGAAACTGGTATTGCAAGGGAAGCTGAAGCTTTGCTGAGTGCTAATCCTGTAAAAATCCATGAAACAATCACACTAGCAGGAAATAAGATTCATTGAGGCATTCTATACACCAACAAAACCTGTAGGTTGCCCTATTGCAAGAAAAAAGGCATTTGAACTTTTTGCCTTTGTAGAAGATTACAGCATCAGTAGATTGAATTAGAAAGGTCATTTGTAAAACCATTACATTAAAAAAAAGGCATGTGTAGCTATATCATTTCTTATTCGCATTAATAGAGTTCCCTTTAAAAATACACATTTCTCTAACAGCACTACTAAGTTTACTGAAAAGTACTGTGATCTTTTCTACCCTACCCTACCCTACCCTACCCTACTTACAGCTAGTAATAGTTAGCCACATTTAACTGAACTTGTTCTGTAATTATAAAGACTTTTGTAGTTTATCACTGCTACTTCTTCAGTTCTAATGAGTGTCATAAAACATACCCCAGCATTTACATATACAGGTGACACAGATACCTTAATCCGATCCCCATGGAATTTGTCAAGGTAGATGTTGATTGTCCAAGAAGAGGATGGGATTTATGAAAGTTGCTGAATCACCCTGTTTTAGATACATAATCCCATCATTGGAGTCAGTAAGTCTGCATAGGTGTCAATCCATCCATTCACAGGGCTAAAGGTATGAATTGTTGTCAAATCGTGAAGGTAGAGATGTTAAAATGGCATTATATGAGGAAGACATATGGTATCGAAGGCTGCCATCCCTGTTCAGTCATAGTTGTTCTAGTTTGACATAGATGGCCTCCTGTGCTCCTCTTGTGAAACTTGTGAACCATTTGTCCTCTATGTCCAAAATGTGTACCTCACTGTTCTCAAAAGAATGTTCCTTTTCCTTAGGGTGCAGGAAAACTGCTGCTATTAGTATAAACTTAAACCAATAATAAAACCAAAAATAAAATGATTCCTTGGTACAAAGTTAGCCAAGTACCACTATAAAGAAAAACTTATTTTCTTATCCATTTAATCCAGTGTTATCTTCCTGGGGCCCTAAACTTTAAGTTATACATGTCATTCTTATTTTTTTGTTACAGTTTATCAGACATGTTAAAAACATATGCTGCTTGGTACTGTTCATGCTAACATATTCATTTTTATTGCATAGATGTTATTTAGTCAATCATTTATTCAATCATTTTATTCATTCATGTACACCAACAACTGTACTTTGAGTTTCTGTGAATATATTTATATAGAGATGTAGGACTTAAACTACTGTAAATAGTCTGTTTTCATTCAAGATATACACTGTAGATTTTGACGTGTATCGTATTTTAATGTTTATTTGCTTACTAAAAATGTGCAGAGAACTCTTCTAGAGTAGAGACCCAATTGAATAAAGGGGCGCCATATTTACTATTCATTTGAACTAGGGAGAACTAGGTCGGGAGTGAGGGTCCAGTTCTAACCCCTTAACGCAACTTTCCATGGGGCACAATTAGAAATGGCAATTTATAAATACAGTATTGTATAAAAAGTTTTTTCTGGTGCTAGACATCTTGATATTATTATTGAAATACACATTGTATATGTAAACTATTTATTTGGCAAAATATTTGAAATACTCCTAAACCACTTATGTGATTAGATCACAGAAATGTAAAATGCCAGAGAGTCCTGACTGACTGATTTTGCTGGCTGTTTATCTTTAAATCTGATTCCTGATGTCTAGGGGGTTGCAGGAATCTCAGATGAAGACATATTTGGGGTGCTTATTATTTAAAGGTTTTTATTATACCCCAATAGTTCAGATTCACCGACTCAGCATGACACAAATGTTGTATTATTTACTTATCACTATTGCTTATGCTAGCAGTGTTTAAAACACATTTATGAACCACTTAATTTAATAAGTGGATTGATTTCTTTTTATTTGCCTAGCATTTGCCTTGGCTGTAAATATACACAAGTAAAAGTGGACACATGATCAATGGACAGTTGTAAAACTGAATTAGGTATTTTAAAGAAAAACTGCAGTTTAAATTAAGACATCATAATCAAAATGACACCAATAGAAAAAATTGATTGTTTTTAACCAATTAAATACAAAGTGAGCATTATCATTAATATATAAAACAGCCATTGTAATTACTGTGTCAAAATTTGCACCCTTGTCATCATGAAAAGTTTTAGTTTTTTTTACCAGAAAAGACCATTGCAGTCACTATATATATTGTCAGATCTATTAAAACAGCCCCAACCTATAACTAAAAGAACATCCTACAGTTAAAAGAGAACTATAACCAAACTTTTTTTTGGTTATAGTTCTCTTTTGGGTCACAGGAGTACATTTAGTAATTTACTCCTGTGATCCAAAGTCAGCATCTAGCAGGCTACTGCCTGTTATATGCTGACAGCGCAGAGATGCTCTGCAGCTGGAAAAGATCCCTGATTGACAGCTGACTCTGCCTCTCTACCCTGCTGTGCCCGCCCCCTCCTCTGTTTGTCGCTCCAATGAGCACTGAAGGAACAGAGAGAGGGGAGCGGTGACTGACAGTCTCTGCAGGGAAGAAACGGTGAGCAGAGTGATCAGCGGTTTGTGATCACTCAGCTCTCAATCTATAGAGCCGACGTGTGACAGCTGCAGTGTCACATGCCAGCTCAAACTATTGGGAAGAGTATATTTTGCTCTTCCAATACTTCTCCTTTAATAAAGGTAGCAGCAAAGGTATTTAACAACTGTGGGAGGCATACACATTTGGTAACTGGTATAAATGGCTACATCCTTTAACAATAGAGTAAAAGATCAGGCAAATGCTTTACACCACTTAGCAATATTCTCCCAGTTGGACTACACTCTCATGTCAAATAAAATGTTCCAACATGCTGCAAATTTTGTGCGGTATATGTAATAAAGTATAATCTTTCTAAATGTTCGATCCAAAAACCGTACACTGCCCAATTACTCCAGCGAATGACTGCAGAGATGCTGGGGTTGGTTTACTAAAGGCAAATAGGATGTTCCTTTTGCAAGGGAATTTGCACTTTGCAAGGGAAAATAATTTTACCACATTCACCAAGCTAAGGGAAAATCCGCCCTATGAAGTTCAAATTCCCTTGCAAAGTGAAAAGCCTATTTGCCTTTATTATCAACCCCGTTGAGATACAGAAGAGGGAAGGATCTGAGAAGATGACAAGATGCAGAAACACAACCACAGAGTAGAAGGAAGGTTAGATGCTGCAGAGTCACAGCCACAGAGGGGTGGGGAGGAGGTAAAGGTTTCAAAGACACAGCACACACAGAAGAAGAGAGAATGTAACACGTTTCATATACATAGTTGCATAGGACAGGGGAATAGGTGATAGGCTGCAAAGATACCTACACCAGACAGGGGAAGCTGCAGAGACACAGTCACACAGAACAGGGGAGGAGGTGAAAGGCTGCAGTGAAACAGTTACACAGGACAGGGGAGGTGGTGAGAGCTACAGAGACACAGTCACACAGAACAGGGGAGGAGGTGAGAGGCTGCAGAGACACAGTCACAAAGGACAGGAGGGGAGGTGAGGGGCTGGAGAGACACAATCACAGAGGACAGGGGAGGAGGTGAAAGGCTGCAGAGACAAACACATTCACACAGGAGAGGGCAGGAGGTAAGAGGTTTCATAAGCGCAGCAACAGTTGCTACAATTTGGGTCCCAATTGACCTTTTTTCAATCAGTAGATGTAATTCCTGCTTAGTGTTTACATTATGGAATGATGTTGTTATACTGCTGGTATGTGATATCACAGAATAATGAAAGAAGTCAAATATTTGTCGCATTAGAAGTCTCTTGTGCCAATTCTATTAACATGGTGATGCGACTGTATCCCAGGATGCCTAATGTGCTGAATTGTTGGGTATTGAGCAGTTGGGAGATGAGTGGTCATTCCTCCTCCTTTGTGAAGCATCTTGCATAGACAGGAATTAGGCCAATGGATCATTTGTCTTTTTTGTTTGTTTTCTGTATGCAGATTTTGTCCTTCACAAAACCACTATTTCTGAAACAGCATCAATATGCCAAGGCTTTATTAATGATATCAAGCCCTGTAATCAAAACCTTTTGTTTTTAACCTTTGGGAACTTCAGGTAAAAAAAAAATACATACACGGGAGCTGGTTTACCTGCTAAGGAACTTGTACTTATTTTCTTGTCAGCCCTATGATTTACACAGTCCGGCCAGAAGGCAGAAGCAGGTTGATGGTCATACAGCTTGATCGGCTCTCTGGACTGGCCTGTAAAGGAGTAGAAACAGGCGGAGAAGACCAACACTCTGCTCGCTCTTTCTGCACATTTTTTGTGTACTTTGTCAGCATATCTACACTGCAGCAAAGACTTATTGGCTGCTAGTGCTGGCTCTTCTTCTCACAGTTTGAGTGTTACTGTGCAAGGGAATACAAAAGGCTGATTGAAAGGCTTATTGAATTGATAACTGGAAACAGAATCTCCACTGGGTAAAATAACAGCACAAATTAGGAACACACAGCTTCATAAGAATGGAAGCTGGGTAAATTATATGAACTTAACTTGATTAGTCTATTTATAGTTTGGTTGCATTTATTAAAGGCTTGAGCTAAAAAATTGTTGACAGTGCTGCAAGCTTCAGTTTTCTTTTCTATTCACTAGATCAACCATCGCTATCATTAAAGGAGAACTATGAGGTGAGTGATATTCACTCAACCTCATAGTTCGAGTCGACGTGTGACAATGAAACTGAATCGGCTCAATAGATCGGAAAGTGAGCGAACACATACCGTCGCTCGCTCACTTCTCGATCATGTCCCTGCAGAGAGCGGTGACTGTCACTCACGGCTCCCTGCATGGATTCCCCCCTCCCATTTCCAATCCTCCAGCACTGCCTGGTGAAACGGACGGGGGAGGGGGCGGGCACAGCTTGCTCTGCCTCTACATAGGCAGAGCCAGCTGTCAATCACGCAGCAGGGTGGATCTCGACAGTAATGTCGGGATCCGTCCCGTCTGCGGCGGTCTCAGTATACCGCGAGCTGTAGCTCGCGGTATACTTAGCTTTGGGTCACGGAAGGACGCTAGTTTATGTCCTCCCGTGACCCTTAGGAGAACTATGGGGAAAAGTACTGACCCTATAGTTCTCCTTTAAGCAAAATTTGGCAGGCTAGTTTGCCAAATTACTTACAATATTAGCCCAGCTGGTAATTTATAAGTGATCTGTTTAGTGTAATTGCAACTTAACTTTAAAAAAACACAATAACACATTTACAGAAGCATGAAGAGCTAAAGTAACATTTATTTATTATTGAAATTATTTATACAAATATTGAAGTAAATGTCCAGTGGTAAAAAAAAAAAACAATTCTCACCAGATCAACTATATAGGACGATTTTAGGCCAACCTTATTGCATTATCTGCTTTTGTTTTGTAGATATGGAGGAAGGCCATGACAGTGCACCTACTAAAAATGAGTGCTAAGTAGGTGGCAATTCCCATTGTAATTACCGGATTAGCGGCAGTGATGTAATAAGAAACGTTTTACAGTGCGGCATTCCTTCAAATGTGTAGCAGGCTTTCCCAGTGCAAGACAAACGGTGTAGAATAGAACAGGGAATGCCTGTAATTTGTTGGCAACCTCTATTTAGATTTCTTGACTAAAGAAATAACCAAATACAGGAACAGGGAATAAGAATTCTGGGAAGTCTTTTCTGCAGAACACCAGTAAACTTTTTTCAAAAAATGTAAATATTCTGACCTTTTTAGAAAAGCTGACTTTACATCTAACTGAAAGGATATTTTTCAATAACATTGAATTACAAAATAACATGTATACCAATTATATATTTTTTTATCTTTTTTTTTAAGGAGTCTTTATAATGTGTTCCATACTGACAAATTAATTGGATTGCTGTAAACTGAGATGTGATTGGTTGCATGAATTCAAGCATGTTTTCAGGGTAACAGAGACCACAAGATATTATATACAATATAACAAAGCCATTCAATAGTAAACACAGGACAATATATATTTTATAACAGTTTAGTAAACAATATTATTTCCTGTAAAGAGATGAAAAGGCTAATACACTGTATATTTTACAAACCAATTAAACATTTGTAACCATATCTCAACATTGGTAGAATGTTTGTTCGTGTTTCTGCTTACTGTACTGTGAAATGTATTTTTTATTTCCAGACAGTATCAACATGATGCACCAGCAGCTTACATTATATCAGTTTAAAATCTGATTCAAACTGCTTACTTTTCATGTCCCAAAAACTGCAGGTAATAAAATTTGCAGATGGAAGCACATTGCAGACATAGGTGTGCACATGTAATGTTCCGGGTGTGCCTGGGCACTCTGTAATCACCAAGAGCACAATACCGAAAAAACTAAGCAACGGCCCTGCAGACACACCACCTCACATACATAGATGAGGTATGGACGGTGCTCCTGGTTTCGGCTGCTTTAATGCCAGCCCTGCCCTGGGCTCTCTCTGCTGTGCACGCTCACTTCAGAGGCTGCTGGGAGTGCTCAGCCCACACTGTGGGAGGAGCTGTCACCCCTGCTGTGTCCCCTGTCTGGAGCGCATCAAACTTCGCTCATCCTCCTGGCTGTCTCTCGTTGCTCTCCTGGCTGTCTCCCCTTGCTCTCTCCTGGCTGCCTGTTGTTGCCTTCTCTCCTGGCTGTCTCTCCTCGCTCTCACTCCTGGCTGTCTCTCCTCACTCTCTCTCCTGGCTGTCTCTTCTCGCTCTTTCTCCTGGCTGTCTCACCTGGTCATCCTCCTGGCTGTCTCTCCTTGCTCTCTCTCTAAGCTGTTTCTCCTCACTCTCTCCCGGCTGTCTCTCCTCGCTCTCTCCTATATAAATTGCCACACGGCGCTAGACTGTTTGAGTTTCACTTGAAGAAAAGGAGGCAATCTTAGTGATACAGAGCACAGCAGCACTTGCCACTTAAATTCCTCACATAACAGCCACAGTCCTCGGTGCCTTAGAAGCTGCAAGAGAATGTGGCTGCGGCTTTCCATCCAATCAGGAAGATGCCAGGCTCCCTGCTTTATTACTGCATCCCTGCTGGAGGAGGTCAGGAACAGTTGAAGAAATGGGAATCCCAGATGCCTCAGGTCTGTGTATGTATGATATACAGTGGCATAACAAGAGTTATGGGCGCCCGGGGCAGAA
>NW_017306315.1:282712-321759 GCF_000935625.1 Nanorana parkeri
GAGGAGAGCCCAGCCTCCTGTGACAGCGCTGGCTGTCTCCGCCCCCACACCGCTCTGCTGCACTGTGATAGGCGGCCGAGCGGTGTGGGAGGAAAGACACCGGCCGCTCACAGCGCTCGTCCCGCAGCGCTCGGCCGGCTGTCATTTTCTCTCTGATTCCTTTCATCCCTGCTGGGCACTGCTCTGTGTCCCAGCGGGGATGAAAGGAATCACGGCCGCGCCGACAAAACGGCAGGAAAATGTCACTTTCGGCGTTTAGCCGAAAGTGCCATTTTCGGCCGGCGCCCCCCCCCTTCACTTTTCGCCCGGGGCCCGCGCCCCTGCTGCCCCCCCGGTTGTTACGCCACTGATGATATATACTAATGTATTTAAATAAATTTAATGAACAGTAAAAGAGCTTTAGGCTACATACACACTTGTCAGTTGTGTTTTTGTGCTCTATATGCAGGAACATCTGTCAGACTAAATGCTGTGTTTATGCTACATGCTGTTTGTTTTAGATGCATGAAATGATGCATGTTTGTGTAGATTTACATGTGCTGACATGCGTTTTGGTGCATTTAGAAGTTCAAATGGATTCCTAGATGCACCTGACTTTTATTTTTTGAAAACACAGATAAACTGACTGCAGATAAAAGCATCTAAATGCAATATGTGAATATACAGTATCCATTGGAAATCATTAGATGCATATATATTCATTTAGAAAAGCTTTTAAATGCATATAAACACATCTAATCGCACCTAGTGTGAATGTAGCATTAAGACAAGCCACCCGTGACCTCTCTAGCTGCTTGTACTGTCAAGTAATTATTTCTCAAAGATTCTTAATGATCACAACAAAGACTCTAAAGTCAGGTTTCATATAGCTTAGAAATACATGGGAAATACCTGGCCATACCTTAGAAATACCCAGAAAATAGGAAAAGACCTAAGATTACAGTGCTTCTGTTGTAGATTTAAATATGAATTTCTCCACAATGCCTTTTGCAACAGAAGTGAATGGGGGCTTGTTATAAGGGGATTTTACTGCTTGTTTAATATTTATAAATACTTAAGTGCGCAGTCTGGTTCAGGTTTACTATAATGTTTACAAATCTGACCATTAAGGATTTCTATGTAAATATCACCCTTGTTTTCCAAATGTGGAGTTATGTTTTAAAGCAAACCTGGGGCTACCATTGCTGATCTATCCTTCTAACAATGCTAGTTGCCTGGCTCTCATACTGACTCTCTGGCAGTTCTTTCAATCACTGACCCAGAACAAATATACAGTAGGGAGCTCTGACTTCACTCTGAGTTATGCTTGTTTTGGGTCAGTGACTTGGAGGGCATTGAAGCAAAAACCAGTCAGGTGACTAGCATTTTCAGAATCAGGTCAGCAATTACATTGTCTGTGTTTTCAGGCTTTTTATACAGGATTTTTTTTTAAAGGATTAAAACATCTTATTAAAAGTATAAAGAGCTTGTTCTTACAGAGAGATCTTTCCAGCCTCTCTTGCCTCCGCTGCAGCGGTCTAAGGTCTCACCACACTCTATACACATTCCAATGCTGCAGTGTAGGAGGAGACAGGCTTCAGAGAGTGGAAAAGCAGGGGACTGGCTCAGTTGTTGGGTGAGTATAACTTTTTTTTACCACCTAGACAAAAACATGCAGTTGACCCTTGCAGTGCAGGGGTAGCCCCACTGCAAGGGTTAATAAAAGTTATGCCCCGAGTTCTTCTTTAAAATACTTTTAATAATGATAACTCTACCTGTCCCCCTCAAGCTCCCCATGCTATCGGCAGGCAATCAGGAGAGGAGTAGAGATGGAGAATGCAGGAATATAGTGATAGACTGATCAGCATTTTCCTATTATAATGGTATATGGCCAGTGGCTGGACCATGTCACAGATATAACATAAATCTTGCAATCCCACTTGCAATCAGGGAGATTTTCAAAATCTCCCTGATTTTTTATCATATACATCCACACCAGCTGCAAGGCCTACAACACTGAAAACCAAAGATTTGTATGCTTATTCATGAAGGATGGAGGAGATTTCCTGAATCTCTAGTCTCATAGCCCCGCACCTTCTAAACAGCCATAAGCCAATACACACAAACACAGACAAGCACACAAATGTTCATAAATTAAATACAAAAACATCTTTGTTTGCTTATTGTGTTGCCTTGTAAAACGTTGAGTATAGTAAGACATGTGGCCTGAGCATGTAACATCTGGGTGATAGAAGAAAACAGAAAATGAAAAGGTCACAACCACAATCACATTTATAGGAAAATCTAAGTATGCTTTCTTCCAAAGATGTTAAATGCTTTCATTATTTTATGGTAGAGCAGATTGGATTTGGAATAATGCTTTCCTTTCTAGTAACTTACAGATTTAGATGTCAGTAGAAATCTAAATATTAGTATGACTTATATTATAAACATTTCCATTGGATCCTGAATGTGAAACACTTGGGCTGTAATGTATTTCTAATATACTATTCTGTCTGCAATGGATTAAAAGTGTATGGCTGGTGATGCTAGGGTGAACTTTCTCTTTTAGCAGTTGGCTGATATATCCACACAACCTAATCTGCAAGTCCTTATTGGGTTTCCATACAAGTCACATCTTTTTCTGGTCTTGAGAGGTGTCCAGATGAATATATTATAGGAGAAAACTATGGGGTCTATTCACTAAGCTACTGAGGGCAGCCGAGTGAATGACCAACCTGAAGTGAAGTGAGCCGAACACTGTTCGGCTATTCACTTCAGGCTGGTACGGCTGATTTCAGCCGTACATCGGCTGAAATCAGCCGTACATCGGCTTGCTTCGCGTGGCTTCGGGTCGGCCGAATATGCTCAGCATGTTCGGCCGACCCGAAGTGCAGAAGGAGTTCGGCTCAATGCGTTACGCTCGTCTGAGCCGCTTGGCCATGATCGGGAGCTGTACAGGCTATTGTGAATAGCCCGTACAGCACCCCTTCGGTCCTGGGGCCGAAGCTAGTCGAAGGATCGGCCGAAGCTACGGCCAGATCCTTCGGCAGCTCCGTGAATAGACCCCTATGTTTTAATTAGGTAAATTAATGTTTTCTTTGAAGCAGCAATGCCAGAAAAGCAGCAGCAGTGAAGCTGATGATAAAAAAAGAAAATAGGTTTTAATGTTACTGAGAGTCAGCAGTATAGGGGTATCAGCGGTGGATGTGACTTTGGGTATGGAGTGAAATGGTGAAAGCTGCAGCTGAGTGGGTGCAGAGCAGAGATCAAGTTTGTCTTGGCTTTTTCTCCAAAATAATCTTTTCATATAACACAGAATGACAAAATTCTATGCAGTCAGTGAAGTTCAAAACGATAACATCCATTGGAACATTTAGTACTTTTCCTTTAGACCAATGTTTTAAAGTATGCAACACAACCATGCACAGGCTACACTCCTTCAAATAGAACAGTACAGGCAAATTATTTAGGGAGTTATTCACAAAGGAGCCACAGGATATAGCCGTACCTTCAGCTAATCTTTTAGCTCGCTTTGGCTGTGGGCAGCCGAGCCAAAGAGCTGCTCTACGGGCTATTCAGAATAGCCTATACAGCAGCGGAAGCACTCAGCCGAGCTACATGAAGCTGAGGACACAGCTAAAATGGGGACACCGTGTTCTACCCGCAATAATGTAAACTCAAGGGCCTGGTATGACGTTTTGGGGGAACCCAACACACTTTTTTTTTCATTTTTAACTGAGGGTCCCTCCTAACATGCCTAACAGACCTAAAAGGTCTAGCATGGTTTGGAAGGGGGACCCCACGCTGTTTTTTTTTCTTTTGTTTACATTTTTTTATTACGGTCAGTACCTCTGAGGTAGTGAACAGAATAACCGAACATGGTGGCATTCGCCTATTCACTCCCTGCTGTTTGGAACAGCAGTGAATTAACTGCTGAATGCTCGCCTCAGTTGATTCAGATGTTGGATGGGCTGAAGCGAACGTGTTCTTCACTTCGGTTCAGCCGAACGAGTCTTTTTCGGCGGGACAGAAGGGAGCCAAAGCCAGCTGATGTACGGCTGATAACGACTGAAATAATTAACCAAACCGGGTTCGGCTCCCTTCACTTTGGCTTGGTTATTCACTCGGCTGGTTCGGCAGTTTAGTGAATAACCCCCTTAGTTTTATCTTTGCACCTAAAAAAACTAATTTTGGACTAATTTGATCCAAAAAAGAACTGTTCAATGAGGGACAGTAGGAACCTAACCATGTGAAATAATATGGCATATAAACAACCTAATTCAAGTTAAAAACCTGTTTTTATTTATGAATGAATGCAATACAACTAGCATTTTGTGTCACAGTCTTTCAAGTACAGCATGTCCTTTGGCAAAAAGGAAATAAAAGCTGACTCAGTTCACATAAAGACAATATAAAAAATATCTGTAATCACAAGACATGAACTAATCAGCTGGTACGTTAACTAAAACAGTCAGAGCTTCAAAATCAGTCACATGGTTTTATAGTCATGTCACAACTAAATAACTTTGTCTTTAATTCAGTTAATACTTTTCAACAAAACATAATTGTCCTTATCTAGAATAGCTACTTCTGAAATCAACCATTTAGCTTGATTTTAACAAATTACCCATTGCAAATAAACTTTTTAATAGGCCAAATAGTATACAGTATGCTGTGATATTTACAAGTCTTTAGAATACTAAATTATCACATTTTTCTATAAGTAGAGAAAATCAAACATGTAAATGGTCAGGTGGTTACCCCAACCATCCGTGAAAGGTGAATCCATCCCTCTTAAAGCCAGAATATCATTTACGCTATGCATAGGCCTTATGAGAGTCAGATGGTGCTGACCTTGTCCATGGCACTAGCTATCCCACATATGAAAGGTCACAGAGAAAAGAGTTGCTATCTGTATGAATCTTTAGAGCATATAATGCACAGTGGATTTATTCTCTACCACTGTAAATGGGGCTGTTCACATGCATGTGTTTATAACAGATGGTCTGTATTATGGTTGTTTCTAATGTAGTGTATAGTGCAGTACAGAAACAAGTGAAAGCATGCGCAATAGACATACAGGGTTATTCACAAAAGGGTGAAGGGTTTGGAGAAGGCAGGAGAAGTGAACAATATAGGACAACATAGCTGATTAGGAAAAATTCTCGAATTCAGATCACTTTCCAGTTCAGTTATGTTGTCCTAGATTGTTCACTTCTCCAAACTCTTCACCCTTTTGTGAATAACCCTGTTAATCCCTGAAATTCATAAAGAATGTCTATGACACTCTTTATGGGAAACAAAGGCATATTTCCTCTGCTCCTCAGCTGCATCTAATGGCCATAATGCAGTATTGCAATATTTTCCTGATGTTACATTCAACCTGGAAAGAAAAAAGCTAATAACATCCATTTTACCTATATTCATACAGAATTATTGTACATGCAATTTTGCAGGGCTAATGGCTCCATGACTTGTTTATAAATACACCCCTAGGTGTCAGAAAGTCGCAGGATCAGTCCGTAGGTGATTCCCCTCTGATGAGCTTCTATAAATGTCTGACTTTTTATGAAATGTTAAATACAGACTCTGCATCGGTGGCTGCTGATGAGGGTCCTATAATGATTTTCAGGGTTGCTAAAGCACACCAAAGCACCTCCTGGTGCCACTGCTGATTGTTTCTAGTGTGGAGAGCAAACACTTCTAAACTATCGCCAAGATTGAAGAGTTTTGTACTAATTCTTTATAGCTGCTTTGTCAGATGTTACAGAAACATCTCAGGTTTTCTGTGCCATGTTCCCATGTGCAAACATTGCTCTTTCTTACATTCTACACATTCAATGTTTTGGCAGAAAATATTGTCATAAATTACCAGTCTGCAAAAAAAAATGAAAGAGATATACAAACAGATAGAATTTATCTTCCAAACATTCCACTTCTGTAACAGATGTAAAATCGGGATTTAAGTTTTATTAAATTACACATTTACCAGTGACATGTGTCCCAGAAATTCCTAATGTGAAAATGAAATGTGTATTTAAAAGAATCTAAATGAATGGCGCTCTCTGTCCCTAGTTGGATCAAATGAGCTGCTACAGAGACGGCATCCTCATAATAGCTCCAAATTATTTGCAGCATCACATTTGACACTCATCAGAAGATGACACATTTAGAAGACAGAATATTTAGTTTGTAATCCACACTGAATTCATTTATACTGCAAAATTATTATAAAAATATGCTCAATGAATTTTGTCCACAGGGAAACATACCTGATCGCTGAATGATGTGGTTTAAAGGAGAAGCTTGCACTGGAGTAGCATTGAGTGCACTGTCAAAGTAAGGGCACCTTTGATGGAAAAGAGATTGTTAGGATTCACTAAACAGAAAGGTAGAGAGGATACACAGCAAAAAGATGTAGAGATCCGCATGTGTACATTGGAAACAGGTTCCTGGTCAAAATTAGCATGTGCTTAGGGAACCAAGGGAAGGGGGCACCACAATTATTTTTTCCTCTACCTATCATGCTCTTAAGGCTTCATTCACACTTGCCAGATACGTTTTTATACAGAAATCTGTCTGCAACATCTGTCATGCTAGATGCTTTGTTTATGCTTCTAAATGCTTAACATGTTACAAGTTCACACGTGTTTACACACATATGCATTTAGATGCATCTGTCATTTGTCCTTTGAAACAGTCCATTGAGGTTACCAATGAGCAAATAGATGCATCTTGCGTTTACACGCATTTACACACCTTTACATGTGTCTACATGCGTTTTGCTGCATTTAGAAGCTAATTTAGAAGCTAATCTATTTATCTATATATTCTAAACGCAGCTGAACTGAATGCATCTTAAAGCATCTAAAAGCAAGATGTGAATGGATCATTAGATGCATTTATATGCGATTAGAAAACCATTTTAAACGCATATAAAAGCACCCAACCACACCCTAGTGTGAATGGGACCTAAAGGATAAGTGCACTAGAGTAACCTGAGCTCATTTCCTCCATCATTGGTAAGTAAAAGGCCTCAGTCAGTTGCTTGATTTTAATCCATATATGCCCGACCTGTGTGATTTAGGCCAATCTGCTAAATAAATAATAAATAAAAAATTCTATTTATTATAGTTATGGGTCTGACCTGGAGGAAAACTGAAGAAGGTTTATACATTTTCAAATATTTTATGTCACTTTCAACACTTATTGGGTTTGATTTACTAAAGGTAAACAGGCTGCTCACTTCGTTAGGGAATTTGCGCTTTGTAGGGGAAGTTTCCCCTTAGTTTAGTGAATGTGGTAAAGCTCTGCTGACTCCCATTATCCAATCATGCGCAAGCAGAAATACAGGGGTCTATTCACAAAGCTACCGAAGGATCTAGCCGTAGCTTTGGCAGATCCTTCGGGTAGCTTCGGCTCCAGGACCCCTTCGGTTCAGGGCTGCTGTACGGGCTATTAACTATAGCCCGTACAGCCCCTGAAGTTGGCCGAGGGGCTCAGTTGAGCCAAAGGCATATGCTTCGGCTCGACTGAGCCCAGGGCTAATTCGAAGCTGGCCGAAATCACAGCAGCTCCGACGGGTTATCAGTGTATAATGACACATGGGCATCCCTGGTTACCAGGTAGCCAGGGACGCCCATGTGTCATTACGACGAGAGCTTAGGAGAGCCGGCAGTGATATGAAAGCCGACTCTGCTGAGCTCTCATTTAATGACAGAACAGCGTCTGCTGGTTACTAGGTAACCAGCAGAAGCTGTTCTGGCATTAGATGAGAGCTTAGCAGAGTCGGCTTTCATATCCCCGCCAGCTCCAGCAAGCTCTAATTCTAATGACAGCTGGTCCAGGCCAATAGAAAACAGTTGGGCGGAGCTAGCTGTCACTGCTAGCTCCGCCCAATCGTTTTCTATTTTTGTTTTTTCTACTTTTTTAACTGTTTTTCTATTCTGCTCGGTACCTCAGAGGTACCGAGCAGCCGTGAAGCAAGCCGTACATTGGCTTGCTTCACATGGCTTCGGGTCGGCCGAACATGCTCAGCAGGTACCAAGATATTGTGTTAAAATGAAACAGGATTTAGTGGTGGTAGTGATGATTTTATCACCGGGATTCTGCAGAGACAATGACATACATGAAATGTTGTAAAACACTCCATTATGTTACTCAGTACTTTTAAAAATGGAAAACTGGACTTTTACGGTACCCCAGTATGGACAAATGTAAACAATTATTTTTTTATTAGTTATTTCAAATTGGTTAAAATCACATAAGATTACGTGTTTCAAACCACATGCTATATTGAATATCAACATGTGTTATAGCACACAGCAACACGCATAGACGTGCATTGACACATATCGCATTGACATGTATCTTGATGTGTGGCTCCTAACGTAAGCGGTGACATTTGCGAGGACCTGCTTAGGTGTCCCTCATATGCAGGGACTATATATGTTGGCTGCGCACTGAGGTGAAAATTGTTTTGTGGATGTTCCCCTTCATGCCTGATATCCATATAGCCATACAGTGGGGAAGTTTTCCTGGGTCACGCCTAGGGTTGCACAGATACCAAGTACAGTACTCGGTACAAGTACGAGTACATGTACCGATACTTTTGAGCTCCAAGACTACACTAGAGAAAAATTCAGGAGGCAGCTGTCATTTGTAAGGAGCACACGGAGCTCCTGGGATTTGTACATCTCTGTTTTAATGTATGATTTTGTTTTTATAAATATAAATAAAGTGATGCACAGATACCAGTTTTGCGAGTATGAGTACTGGTACTTGCCGAGTACTTACAAGTACTTACAAGTGCATCCCTAGTCACGCCCATGAATAATCTGGCATGACAACATTCCTTTTAGGAACTCACTCAGTTCATCTGTAACCTTTTAATGAAGCAGGCATTTACAAATGTCATAGCGGCTCTGGTGGTCCGGTCTCCCATATATTGCCTCTGCATTCCCCTGTGTGAGATTTCAGCTGTGGTACAATTAAATGATACATGCTCATTATATATACATATCTAATACTCTACTGATGCAGATCATGTTATATTTGTGAAACTCGTTGATTTGACCATATTTTACTGTATCATCAGCTATATTCTATAATGGTGATGTACTCCTATGCAGTACTTTCTGTGTCTGTGGTAGACTCAGTCATTATTACATTTTTGTAGCTGGTCATTGGTATTTCGCAGTGAAGTACATGGAGGTTTAAGTAATATACAATTCAATAGATCTTGTAAAACAGATTTTTATGATAAGTGTTAAAAATGCAAGATAATGCACATTGACATGCATTTTGATGTATTTACCTTGATCTCAAAGGATAATGCATCAGGGGTAAAACACATAGGTGGGACTAGGTCCTTAGTAACATTATGCTAACAGCTGTCTAGTGACTTGTTTTAAGAATCTGTCACAAACATAAGGCTCTGTGGGGAAAGGAGCATGCATGTATAAAAGGCTAATACATCTGTCCAGTACACACATCTAAATAATAACTATGAATATAAACATTTGTAGAAACATTATCGCACTTCAAACTTATTGTACATATTTACCTAAGACAAGTGATTGATCCCCTTTACCCTGTCTAGTAAAATATACGTATACATATCTCATTGTAATTATGTAAACAACTCCAAAAACTATCAATTTCTTTCAACCAAATTAAAGCATTTTTTTTTTAGTGGAACAAACAAATGTGAATTTTGTTACTCATATCTTATCAGTAGTAATAATCTTTTATTTATATATGTGTTTTATCTATAGTCTTTTCTACCCGCTTTATCTGGTTTTATATCCCACGTGGTGAGAAAATAGACCTCAGTCCAATTTAGTTTTTTCTGTTTTTAATAAGAAACAGTATGGAGACACTGCCAACTTTTAAATTGCTGTCTGTGTCCAAGTGTGATAGATTTCATGTCTATTTGATATCCCTCACATGGACAGGAACTTAGGGGAAATTTCCCAAAATGCAGTAATAAAAGCAATACAGATGTTTATACTGCTATTTGTATCTCCAGTGGGAAGGTTTACCCTCACTACCTGTTCAGGTATCAGATGGAACAGCAATGATATACCTTCCCTACATCAACAGTAAAAAAAAAAGATGGGATTTAAAAATGTTCTTAAATGAATGTGTAATGTAGTAGTCCAAATTATTATTATTATTATTATCTAGGATTTATATAGTGCCAACAGCTTGTGCAGTGCTTTACATAATGGGGGAGACAGTACAGTTACAAAACAATTTCAGTACATTAGGGATAGCAGGCCCGAGCTCGTGAGAGCTTACAATCTAGTAGGAGGGGCAAGTGATACAAAAGGTAATAATTGGTTAGTTTGAGTTAGTGGAAGAAGTAAAAGGGCAGTTATTATATTGAGATGAGATAGGCCTCCCTGAAGAGATTAGTTTTTAAGAATCGCCTAACGGTGGACAGCGTAGGAGATAAGCGGAAGGATTGGGGTAGCGAGTTCCAGAGGATGAGCATGTGAGGAGGTGACGAGAGAGCTAGAGAGCAGAAGATCTTGAGAGGAGCAGAGAGGACGGGTTGGGCGATTTAGTCTGGGGCAGAGTTGTGGATGGCTTTGTATGTTGTTGTTAGTATTTTTAATTTAATTCGTTCAGGCTATGGGGAGCCAGGAGAGAGATTAGCAGTGAGGGGCAGAGACACTGAATGGTTGGTAAGATGGATGAGTCTGGCAGCAGCATTCATGATAGCCTGAAGGGGGATAGCCTGTTTAGTGGTAAGCCAACAAGGAGGGATTTACAGTAATCGAGGCGAGAGATTACAAGGGAGTGAATTAGAAGCTTTGCACTTTCATTCGTTAAAAAGGGGTGAATTTTAGAAATGTTACGGAGGTTGAGTCGCCAATATTTAGATAGTGATTGGATGCGGGGCTAAAAGGAGAGCTCTGAGTCAAGGATTACACCGAGCACCTTGGCTTGATGGGAGGGATTGATTGTAGTGCTCTTGATTGTGATGGAGAAGTTGGGGAGGGGACCCGGAGAGGAGGTAATGTTAAAAGCTCAGTTTTGGACAAATTGTGTTTGAGGTAGTGGTGTAACATCCATGCTGAGATGTTAATGAGTAGATTAGTGATATGTGAAGAGACAGAGGGGGTGAGCTGAGGAGTGGAGAGATAGATTTGGGTGTCATCAGCATAAAGATGGTATTGGAAGCCATGGGAGGCTATCATCTGACCCAGGGAAGAGATGTAGATGGAGAATAGAAGGGGCCCAAGGACAGACCCTTGGGGGACCCCCAAAGAAAGAGGAAGAGCAGAGGAGGAGGTAGAATTAGGGCTGGATTTCCCACAAGGCCAACCGAGGCCGGCCTTGGGGCAGCAGGGAGTAGAGGGGCAGCAGGGGCCTGGAATTCCTATCTCCCAACGGCCGGGATATGCAGTTCCAGGCACCGGGCGAGTAGTTGTTTTCTACATTTAGCCCTGCTTTGGGCAAGCAGGGCTAAATGTACAACGGGAAAGGCGCTGCCTGTTTTGTACAAGTGATCTCAGCGATGTTGCTGAGAACACTTGTATGCAGCCTGCATACAGGGGGGCACATTGAGGAACCTGGCATTGGGGCAGCAGAGAAAGTAAATCTGGCCCTGGGTAGAATTGTAGGTGACACTGAAGGTGCACTGTGATAGGTAGGAGGTGAACAATAAGGCCTCATTCACACACAACGCACGAGCAAAATTGTATATTGCGTATATATGCGTATATGCGCGTATGTACGTGCGTATATGCGCGTATTTATACGCATATACGTGCGTATATGCATATATGCGTGCACTATATGCAATCTCAGAATGCATCACTCGTAATGGAATTTCTAATGTGCTGTACGCATGTACGCGCATATACGCGCGTATATGCACGTAAACTGCCCGGACGCATCTCTGTTCCATTCTGTTTTTGCGCATATATACGCTACGCAAATATAAGGCTCCATACGTGGCTATGTGTATGGAGCCATTTATTTGCATGTGTTGCATATGGTACAATACTCACGTATGCGCGTATATGCGTGTATATGCGCAGCAGTGTGAATGGGGTAAGAGAGCAGAGTCTTGGAGGCCAAGGGATTGAAGTTTATTAAGGATAATCAGGTCGTCAAAGGCAGCAGAAAGGTCTAAAAGCATGACTATAGAGAAGTGGCCATTTGTTTTAGCAGTTAGTCCAAATAGTCCAAATGCCATGGGGCATTTATAATGACTCTGGGTTGCCATGGCATCACAGGCTGCAGGACTGTCACTGGTGGATGTGCCACTGTTCAGATCACTGACAACCTGTCAGTGATCTGTGAAGCGGTGTGTTTCTCCTCACAGCTGCTGCTGAGTCAGTGACAGCCAGAAGCTGGGGCCCAGTGGCGGTGGGGGAGGAGGAGTTGGGGCCCGAGCCCAGCGGCGACCGTGGAGGAGAAGTAGGAGGCCAGGGCCAGCAGTGGAGCAGGCTGACAGGGTCTATGGTGGGCTCTGCAGGGTCACTCTCAGGTGGTCTTTGTAGGATCTCAGGTGGGCTATGCAGTGTCTATGGTATCTGGTATGAAGTGGGTTCTGCAGGGTGTCAGGTGGGCTGCTCGGTGTCTATGGTATGTGCGGGTCTCAAGTGGGCTCTGCAGGGTGTCAGGGGGGCTGTGCGGGATCTATAATTTGTGCAGGGTCTCAAGTGGGCTCTGCAGGGTGTCAGGTGGGCTGTTCTGGGTCTATGGTATGTGTGGGATCTCTAGTGGGCTTTGCGGGGTCTTTGGTATGTGCAGGGTCTCAGGTGGGCTCTGTAGGGGTGTCAGGTGGGCTCCACAGGGCCTCTGGTGGGCTCTGCAGCAGTGAGCGAGAACGTGTTCTGGAGGTAGGTCCTTTTTTATTTTTTTTATAAGCTTGGGGAGGGGGGCATACAAATTTAACTATGGGGCCCTATGATTTCTTAGTTACACCCCTGGGCTATATCCTTCAGCTCTTTAGTGAATAACCCCCTTAGTAATTCAACCTATTTTCTCCTAGATAGTATTAACATTTCAGCTATAGGTTTTAGTTATAGCCCGAAGTTGACCTTAAATACCCAGTCAAGAAATGACAGAGCTAATTTGTAAAATCTTGATTACAGGATAATTCATTACATGGCACAGGAGACCAGGTGGTGCTGCCTTTTATCTTCTAACAAAACATGAAACATGACAGTTAACGTTGGTGGGCTGGACACTTCACCATTTGATCTGCTTCATATAAGTGAGGTTCTGCATTTAAACATGAACTCTCAAAATGCTTCAAACTCTCAGAAGACAGAAAAGCCAGTAGTTCCTTTTACAAATTATATTCAGTTGTTGTAGACCTATAATAATTCACCCCTGTAATTTTGTAATAATCAGAAACATAGTTTTAATCCAGTTTGTCCCGTAACTTGCTGGTCTTCCCTAGCTGCAATAAAAGGTTAACATATGTTAGCTTTTAACAGAAGGATGAACAAAATAACATTAAATAACATAGGTTTGATGCTGATTACAATGTCTAGGAATAACCAGACCTCCTGATTTACTTTGTGGTTTTCGTCTGAATAGCATCTATGCTGAATGGAATATTTGTACTTTAGCTTTGTTTTGCAAATATATTGTGAATTATGAACATCTGCATGTTAAAAATAATGCTGGTATTTTATTTCTTTATGTAACATTTTTTTTCCACAAGTAATTTATCAAAGCTAGCTTTTGTTTTGGATAATAGAATCTGTCATTCATCAACTTCTTGATAAGATCATTTGAGAAAGTAGTTATTTTCCTCTTCATGTTGGTTGCTGTGTACATAGAGATACAAGTATTAAATATAAGGTGTAAAAATGAAAAGAGGTAATTATTCAATGAAGAGGTGTGTCGCATACCTATTATATATTGCAGATAATTATCATTTAGGCTGCTATAAGTCAGTTTTCATAAGTGTTGAAGAAGGAAATTTAAAGTTACACTAAACTCAGGAGTTAAATTTAAAAAATGCATTCAAGTACCCTAACTATTAACATTAACAGAAATGTATCTTATGTATGTATCACTCAGCTGTAGATCCTTAAATCATCTCTGAATTGGTGCTGACACTGGCTTTCCTTCTGGAGGGTGGCTACTTTTGTTCCCCATGGTTCCTGGGTGTGTTGTAAAGTAGTCACCACTCCTAGCTCGCTCCTGTGATAGACTACAATCTCGGGTTTAGTTTACTCATTTGTATTGAGATGGTAGTGTATCACAGGAGTGAACTAGGAGTTGTGACTACATTAAAACACACAGAGAGACCATGGGGAACAAAAGTAGCCACCTTTCAGAAGGAAGGACAGTGTCAGCATGAATTCAAAGATGATCTGAGGATCCACAGCTGAGTGATACACAAATAAGATACATGGGTGCTGTCAGTTCTGAACAGCAGGGAATCTGTGCATGGATACCTTGATCATCAGAGCCGTTCGGAACTCATGTCACTATTGTGACATCCATGTCCATCCTGTTTTTATCTCCATATTATGATGGAGGAAAAAAAATGAACTTACTGGACCCATGTTGGTCTATGGGGAGTTGGATGTAGAAGGACATGTATCCATTTATATCAGATTACCCCCGATCAGTCATGATCAAGTCCACCAAAACAGAACTCTGTTCTGTATGCCTTTTCAGACCTGGACAGAGGTGGGGTAATCGGATTTAAATTAACACACATCCATTTAGATCCCACTGCCCATAGACTTACAATGGGCGTCCCATCAGATCTGTCTGAAAAACTGACAGGCGGACCTGATCGGACCACCCATCTGAAAGAGGCCCAATTCTGCTGTTTAAAGCCAACCTAGCATTAGATATATATATTTTTGAATTCAATACATTTTTATTGAAACTTAACAGTGAAAACCTTACAAGGTAACCAAGGCAGGGTATAATAAGATATATTAAACACCAACAACTGGCAATTAAAGTTAGCTAGTGATACGGAGAAAAAGGATAATGGTGAGCCCGCATTAAAGGAGGGTACACATAATAATTTAACAATAAGGGACCAAGGGCAGGTGTTGTATAAATTAGTGTGCTAAGAGCAGTATTGTGCTTGGAGATCCTACAATGATAATGGGGTTCTGTGTGATAGGACAGTTAGTGCAGTAAAGGAGTAAGAACAAAGAGCATGAGTAGGGTAAGTATAGAACAAATTCAGTACAAGTAAACAGAGGAAGGGAGGGAAATTTCCACAGCCGGGGAAAAACTGATCCATGGACATGATCCACCAGATCATAAATGGAGAAATCGGTGATTGACCTCATGTGGGATGAAATGTTTCACCCACGGGGCTCCGATCTTATCAAGTTAAGATATGCTGTCATTCAGTTTTCTCATTGATCAGGATCAAGTAATTTGGCTCTTGACTTAGGTTAGTAGTTTTCCAAGGCCTAGTGATAGTCAGCTTTGTTGCAGTAAGGATGAATGCCAGGCGTTTAAACAAGGATAAGGCGATCTCCACTGTTTTTTTATTACAATGGTCCTCATTTGGATCCCTAACCAGCAGTCTTTCAAGAAAGAAAGCAATAATTTGATATACTCTTAACCAAAGTCCATGTACTACAGGGCACAGCCAACATATATAAAATAATGAGGTATATATTTTTATGTTAAGTGTAAGCATGTTTACTAATGTGTGGGTGTAAAACTTAAAGGCGTTTATTTCCCCTTGCATGGATCACCATACTCCCTTTCACAATGCCTTCATCTGCTTGTCTCCAGAAGAATAGAGACATCTTTGTTTGGGCATCATTCAGGGTCAGCATCTACTTCCTGGACTAAGACGCTATCTCAGAAATGACACTCAGTCATATATTGTACACCCTTGTGCAGTTCCTAGCTGTGTTCACAAATGACACAGATCAGTACATGCTCAGGGATTGCTGTTATTATACAGCCAGGTTACACTTTGATATTCGTAATTTTAGGTCAAACTACGAGGTCAATACTGTGATTAGCCTTCAGGGCTTGTTCACACCAAGTGCGGAGCAGATGCAGAGCAGAACAGATGCAGAGCAGTTACAGAACGCAACACAAATGCATCCAATGTATTCCAATGCTATTTTGGGCTCTAGTTCACGCCACAGCGTGTGGAAAAACTGCAGCATGCCCTACTTTTTCTGCTCTGGAACACACCAAAATGCATGCAAACGCATCAAAACATCATGCAAATGCCCTGGAACGCACTGGACTACACCTGAAAGCCCATTTTACACAAAAACAAAAGAGTTAGCAGTGTTACATTAATATTTTGCGTATTATGCTACAGACTTTATACATGCATAGCAATGTCAATGTGTATCTCATTATCACTCATTAAGATGATTGTATGTTTTTGTATGTTTTTCTGCCTGCTGTTTGTAATTGCTTCATAGGTCTGTGGTAATGGACTGCACATTATGTAATCTGCAATTACCTATGTATGTTAGGACCGTAGACTCTGAAACATGTTTTTGGCCAGTTGCCCTATGTAACTGTGGATGGAGGCGGCAAAAACCACCCTATACCCTTTACCTTTTTATGAACGTGGTCTGACATTCAAATGTAGCTGTCATCAAAAATGGGTTCACCTAAGAGGTCTTCCAAAGTCATGATTTTGTACTGCACATTTCACTTATTTTCTTTAAATTGATGCCATGACTAATTCATCAGCCACAAAGCACCGTAATGCTTCCATGTCCTGAAGCTAGATTTGGAACACTGCAAGTGGCACTGGATTGTCTATGAGTATTCAGTAGAGATAGAAATTGACTAGATGTTTGATGTGCTGTTGAACAGGAATACATGTTTTTGTTGCTTTTTAAAATCTATCTATCTATCTACAGTATCTCTCTATCCACCCATATTATTTATACCAAATTGGATGTTCTTAAAATAACAATAAAATAAAACAATATTTTACTTGTGGTTATGTTTCCAGTGCATTGTTGGGACTTGGAGGCTCAGAGCCTGCATTATCAAACATTAAGCCTTACTTTTACCACTTAATTAACTAGAGCTTGAGGAAATGTATATTATTCATATGCATGTTCTGCATATATATTGTAACCTTAGCACAAAGTAGGTTAAGATAACATTTACATTATTTCCAACAAAATGTCTCTAAGGACAACGTAGCACTTGTTGTACACCGTGGTGATTGACATTGATTCACAGGGCAATTATGAAAACATTACTTCCTAGCCTGAAGAATTTGGAGCAGTGTTGGTTAATGGTTTCAGACATTTGTCAAAACATAACACATACTCTTGACCTTAATCGGGAGAGTGTCATATTTTCCAGTGACAACTAGTGGAGGTTGGACATGTTTTCATCTGTATGTGTTTTTGGAGGCCCTCAATTAGGTCAAAAGGAAAAGAGCACACATCCCTAAAGAAAGAAGTCTCCACAGGAAAGCTGAGGCAGAAGACAAACATTGCTTTGGAAGGAGGGATGATGATTCACACTACTTACACTTTCTGTCATCGTCTGAAGAGGATATAGACAGGGAAAAAAGTGCTGAATAGTTAGCCAGATTTCTTGTGCAACATATATTCTGAGATATTTAAGGACTGGCAAGTATTTTATTTTTATACTGTGTCTGAAACATATGCCATCCAATAGATCTTGCCACATAAAACACATGATAAAGATTTTTAATAACTAATATAATAATGGGCCAGCAAACATATATTACAAGTTCAATTATATAAAATTGTTTTTTAAAGCAAAAATCTAGAGCATTTTCAGTAAGCAATCATTTCAAATAAAATTTGTAAAGTTTATCTGAAAGTTTTTAAAGTAACATTCACATTTTTATCTCCCTACTCTTCCATATTTTTCTGATGGCTTTTCATAGGCAGATTTTGTAGGATCTCCATATTGTGGCTATTTGTATGTTAGATACATGGAATTAGCACTTATCCTGAACAGCAGGTAAGACTAAACCAACTACAGCGATAGTCACCTATAGAATATGTAGAATGTTGTGGGGTCTGTATTGGAAATGCAACAGCTTATACTAATGTACTGATATGTCTTTTGAGCTGTAGATGGGGCTGTAGTGCAATGTTAGTCTCTATGTGCATGCTTATCTACGATACACAGGAAGTTCTTTTTTCTTTCTGTTTTTCTTCACAATGCCATATACATACATGTAATGTTCTTCTAAGCAAGTAAAACTCAATTCAGCATTCCTCAAGAACTCAGTGCTTCATCTAAGCACATAATCAACAGTCTGGAGGTATTTCAAACATATGACTAGAGCTGCAGACCAGTAACCCTTGATATTCTAGAAGTATTAAAGGTTCTCCTCAGCTATCAGATATAGCCGGGGATCTGGATTTCCTCCATTTCCGGGTTCCCTCCCCAGACTTCTCCATCACAATCAACAGCACTACAATCAACCCCTCCCATCAAGCCAGGGTGCTCGGCGTAATCCTTGATTCTGAGCTCTCCTTTTAGCCCCTTATCCAATCACTATCCAAATGTTGCCGACTCAACCTCCGTAACATTTCTAAAATTCACCCCTTTTTAACTAATGAAAGCGCAAAGCTTCTAATTCACTGCCTTGTAATATCTCGGTTCGACTACTGTAACTCCCTCTTTGTTGGCCTACCACTAAACAGGCTATCCCCCTTCAGTCTATCATGAATGCTGCTGGCAGACTCATCCACCTTACCAACCATTCAGTGTCTCTGCCCCTCTCTGCCAATCTCTCTCCTGGCTCCCCATAGCCTGAACGAATAAAATTCAAAATACTAACAACAACATACAAAGCTATCCGCAACTCTGCCCCCGACTACATCGCCCAAACCGTCCTCTCCGCTACTCTCAAGATCTCCTGCTCTCTAGCTCTCTTGTCAACTCCTCCCATGCTCGCCTCCAGGATCTCTCCAGAGTGTCTCCCATCCACTAGAACTCCCTACCCCAATCTTTCCACCTATCTCCTACGCTGTCCACCTTTAGGTGATCCTTAAAAACGAATCGCTTCAGGGAGGCCTATCCCTCCTCAAAATTGTCTTATCCTCTGGAACTCCCGACCCCAATCTGTCCGCTTATCTCCTACTCTGTCCACTTTTGGTGATCCTTGAAAACTCATTTCATTTCAGTTTTGTAAAGCGCTGCACAAACTGTTGACCCTATGTAAATCCTGCATTATAATAATAATAATAATCACATGAACTGTAAACAAGCTGGGGAAGGAAACTAAGGGGTCTATTCACTAAGCTGCCGTAGGCAGCCGAGTGAATGACCGACCTGAAGTGAAGTGAGCCGAACACTGTTCGGCTATTACTCCTATTGTTGGGCGGCTCTGCTGCCGTAAAAAAAAAACGAGAAAAAAAACTCTCCCGGGTGCTCTGGGAGCCTCCCGCTCCCGGCCACCCAGGAGAGAAACACTGAGAGAAAAACCGAGCGATGTCAGAATAGAAAAAAAAACAAAAATATTTTTTTCCCATTGAAATGCATTGGTACATTAGTATTGGCTATTTCAATTTGCAATAGCCAATAGTAAACTAGCATTGTACCCGCCCTCTGCTGATGGACCTGATGGAGAACTGCAGCAGAGGGCGGGTACAATGCTATTGAAATAGCCAATAGTAATGTACCAATGCATTTCAATGGAAAAATTATTATTATAATTTTTTTTCTATTCTGACATCACTCGTGTCAGAATAAAGAAAAAAAAAAGTATATATTTGTGGCTATTCACTTGACTTATTTTCTTGGTCTAGACATCATCTCTATGAAATGGACACTGTTTATCAGGAGATCAGCCCAGTTAGAGTTTAAAACCACAGATGCTTTACTGTCCAACCCCCAACTGTTTTTTTTCTTTGAATGGTGCTCATCCTTATGATCACTACTGAGTTATATTCTGCAGTTATAATCTGTTTAAGTGGACCCAGACTGTCTTGGCAATACCCAAAACATTTTCCTCTTTTTTTATCTGCCCACATTACCAAATTTATATGGTAAAAATAAACTCTAATATATATATATATACATTTATTGTGATGTTTGGGGATATTACCACATATGGGGAGCGCGTAAGGATGCAGTCCACTTGCAATATCTTCTGTTTAAGGGCCTGGTCGCCCACTTTTAATCAAACAAAAGTTCATACATCGACCTTGGATACCCTCACAGGGGTGGTACAGTATAACATCCTAGTAATACTTGCAACATAACACAAGTTTAGCCTCCTGGCTTCCACTTTCAACATTACCACTTCTGACCCACTGGTCCTCTTTGAAGTGCTGTCCCACACTTGTACTGGCTGCTCCTCAGACTCACGGCTCTCCTACCCTCACCAGTTCTCTCTCAGCCTCCCTGGCTGTTTTCATGTGCCTCCAGTACACACACCACCTGACTCCACTTTAACATCTAAGGGAGTCCTCCTGACCCCTGAAAACCCTTTGTTGTTATCCCAGCAGGAGCTAATTCCCCTAGTCAGCATCTTTTCCTTAAGGTCTGTGCACACCTGTGCAATCATCAGGTGCTGGTCACTTCTAAAGCCTAGACCGAAGACTGGAGATCTCATCCCTCCTGAATCACCTTGAAACCTCCCAGTTCCAGGATCCCAAGCATAATCCAGACAAACCCTTGGTTCCTGACACCTCTCAGCCCATCTGGCTGAGAGTCCTGGGTGATCATAACACCCAATTCTACAGTAGAATAAATATATATATTTATTAACATGACGATTTAAATAATAATCATAACAATAATAATCATAACAACAAAAATAGTAATATGACTTCATGGTTCATGTTTTAAATTACAGTGAATAATTCACCTGCAACAAATGTTTGGTGAAAGTAACATAAATATGCAGACTTTGTACTCACAGCAAGTTGATGATGACTAAAGGTGGCAACAGTTGTAAGGGGATCATTGTCCAGTCTTGTAGACCTTCCCTAGGTCAAGTTAAGTGATCAAGTGTATGGGCACCAGGAAAGTGCACCAGGCATGTGCTGCTGACTGATGTATGCGGGTGACCGTGTGAAGGGGGATAAATATCAACTTTTTTTCATTGGTTTGGATAGAATAGTAAAGGGTCACAATCCTTGTCAGGTTTTTCCTGCTATCCAGGGCTCCATTGGAGAGATTTATCCTTACCTCCTGTCATGAAGTAAGGGAACTCTCTAACAGCAGCACAAACACAAATATAAATACTTTTCTTTAGTAGAGTTGAGGAAGACTATCATGACTGTCAGATTTTTTAATTTCTCTCCGCATCCCTGTTGCAGATTTGTCTCACTTCCTGTATGGAGAAACTTTTGTAAGTTGGACATGAAGTAAGGGTAAATCCCTCTAAGTCCCGAATCCTGTCCTGTCCTGTCATCAGATTTGTCACCATATACAACCCCGTCTAATTGGCTATAGAAAAAGATGGTAAGTCACAGGGGTGAATGTGAGGTCATACAAGGCACAACCATTTAGCCTTCCTAAATGTCTAGCATAGACATTCTGATGCAATCCAACACATTTTGACCAATATTTGCATATCTGGTTGTGCAGATTGGTTGAATCATTAATATTGTGTTTTCATTTATTTTGTCATTCTGTTAACCAATACACAGAAACTACATTAAAAAGAGGTGCCTGTTCACAATAGCCTAGAATGTTTGCACAATGGCAATAGAATTTTCTGTGTGGCCAGTGAACTTGACCCAGTCCAACTCTTTCTATTGCATTTTGTGGTTATTAAAAGTATGTATAATGTTTAATTGTTTTTTACATCATTTATATAGCAGTGACTTAAAATGTACACTGTACTGCTGTTACACACACAACAAGTACAGTATTTGATGATGCAGAGTCTTAGGAGTTAGCCTGGGCACAGATTGAGCTGGCTCTATTCTCTAGGCTAGATGTATGCTGGAAGGCATATAGCTCTAGTCTAGAGCATCACCTGCAGGCAACTGGACTTGCTGTATTTTTCTTGAAGACATTTCACTGGACATCCGACCAGCTTTCTCAATTCGTCACAGACATATCCCAAATAAAATGTTTGTAACACAGAGAAAACAAATATATATTAATTTTACTGCAGCCATAGTGTGCATTCTGAAAAATAATGTGAAAGGGCCAGCATGACAACACCAAGTTTTAACTAGCTGCACAATAAGTATTTGAGTAACATGATATTATACTTGCTCATTGCTGAAATTAAATATTTTAACTGTGCTAAAGATAGTTGTTATCCAAATGTCAATGATATTAAAATATTTTTTCTTAATACCTTTTATCAGACTGTCCTTACATGCCTTAGTAAATGTACATATTGACAAAATTATTCAATTTGATGTAATGCCAAGAGAAAGTGGCAAATGTTGATGCAAGACCAGCAAGTCAATGTTTGTTTAGGTTTATATTTGCTTTACGATTTGTTTTATTCAGTTTTCAGTGTGACTGGAACATGTTTTGGTTTCGGTCTAAACATTGTTAGCAGTTACTCAAGTAGTATTGTGTGAAACATAATGATTTCGGTAGATTCATATGAAAAGGGTACATTGAAATATAACTATCATATGCCTTTAAACTTTAAAAAGCAACAATTAAACCTAGATGATCTTATCTGATAACTTTGCTAAAATCTATTATTAACTGTACAGCCTGAACCTATTATCTATCATTAACTGTACAGTGAAATATATATTCTAAATAAAATGTGCAAATATACTTGATGACGTAAAGGTTATCCTCTGTCCTAATTTCTCTGTTATTGTATAAGGAGGTGAGATGATATCTTTGCATCTATGCTTCACTGTGGGGTCTGGGAGGGGATGTAGTATGCCACATAAATGTATCTTAAAGAGGAACTTTAGCAACCAATTTAATATCTCCCAAATCAGTCACTTTTAAAGCATGCAAACTGTCAGGGTTGCCAGTGTGCTTATTTCAGCTTTTAACTGTACAAGCCCTCAAAAGCTGATGTCATAGCTGATAACATGTGAAGCACCACGGCAAATGCTATCCAAATAGAAGCTAAGATGGCACCTTCCTTGGCTGTCAGAGATAGGACGTTGTAGTTCACTTTAATATGTGACTGGCATTTGGAAGTGTTGGTTATGTGTTTAGATGAAGCACTGAGATCGTCAGGAATGCTAAATTAAGTTTTACTTGCTAAGAAGACCGTTGCATGAATGTATACAGGAAGACAGCATCAAACAGGAAACATATAGATCATAGAGAAGAAAACATATATACAGATATAACTTCCTCTGTATCACAAACATATGAACATACTTGTTTGTGATACAGCGCCATCTAGTGCTCAAAAGGCAATAAGACATCAGCATAAGCTGTTGTATTTCCAACAGGAAGTTGGGTGGGAAGAGCCTTTGGAATACATGAGGTATGTAGGCAAAACTAAATAAGGGAAAATGAGCTGTGTCAAGACAGAGAGTGTGTAGATAATGGCCAGTGCTCCAGTAGTCTGTTGAAGCAAGCTCTTTTAGTCCCACATCACACCATACCATAGCGGGGATGCGTGCCATGGTGACATATGTTCGTGCATGTTTGATTTCAATGGGTGCAGCCCGAGTGCCAAACGCAGTCATGTTTGTAGCACAATCTGCAACATGCATCCCGCGTTTTTTCACCACAAGTTTCTATGTGCTTTGCATGTATTATCATGCCCGAACACACAGGAAAGAAAGTGTGTTTTCCTGGCCACGGTCGAGGTGCCTTTGACTAGGAATGGCACTGCAAGCACGTAGCGCATTTTGTACGTGTTCCATCAATGTGCAACAAAGCACAAATTGTTGCCTGAGTTGGCCGTGCGTTCTTGGAACAAGATGGTGTGAACCGGGACGGGGGAACAGCCATGGATGCTCACATTGGTCACCTTGATAAAAGGGACCTGCAAATGCCACTGAAACATCACATTGGTTCTTCTGTCTATATGACATGGGTAAGGTAAAAGGTTTCAAAGGAACCCTTTACCATTTCACTAGGGGAGCCTGAATATTGTTCCAGAACATGGGGTGGGCATCATTAAATGTATAAATTATATAAGAAGGTCCTCAAAAATAAGAGTTAAAACAGTGTCTCAGTGACTCCAAAGATTAGAAAAAATATTTATTCTCTAAAGAGAATTCTTTTAAATGCACCCACACTCCCTACCCTAAGTTTTATTTAGGGCCTGTGTTGATGGGCTTTGGACTTTTCAATAGGCAAATGCATTCCACTTGCGTTTCAGATCAGTTTAAGACACCTTTATAATTATTCAGAGTTCATTGACAGGTGCATTTGGCCGGCAGTTAACCACATTTTGACCTGCATTTGCCTTCAATCTAAGCTGTATCAGCCTTCTTTAAGCTCATTTTGTGCTCCCATTGCATTCTATGGGGAGAGAAACAGTTCTGCTGAAAAAAAACAAAACTGTTCAACACACCTTTAACCTGGTATTGATAACTAATATCTGCTTGGGATCTACAAAACCAAGTAAGCTTATGTCCCGACTTGATGCTTTGGTCCTCCCTTTCTAAAGTTGTCATATTTGCAAACACTCTTTCATTTTCTTATGTCAGTCCTGCACATCTTCACTGTTGTAGGCATAATGCTGTGTATTTAATGTAAAAGAGGAGTTAGACCATAGATAAGCTGGTGGCAGTGATAATGCTGGCTATACACTGAGCTCAGTGGGTGGCCCTGCCTGCTGGCTCTTGCCCGACATCCTTTAGTTGAAAAGTCGAAGGAGCTGAGCTGCAAATTGTTCACCAAACAGAGCCTGCATTTAATAAGATGCGAGTACTGTCCGGGTAGTTTGACAGCTGGCTGGGCTGAATGTTAAAGTACAACAGCTTAAGCGGAAGATACCTTCATCCACGCTAAAGAGTGTAGATGGAGGAATCTGTTAGATAAATCCCAAAAAGCCAAAGGAAAAAAATCTACTAGTGTATATCGAACTGTCTAGCATTTTTCAAGAGTTTAGGAAAAGCCACAACCTTTTCCCCACCTGACATAAATATAAATTTTTTCTGGGATGAGCAGTGCGTGGTGTATTAGTAAGACTGCATGCAGGCTGAGTTTGAACAGCCTGTAGGTCTAATCTGGCCCAAAATGCCTCCTAACCAGTCAGGAGGCTGAATCCTTTGTTGTATACTGGACTGTGCTGTCACAGACCCCTGCAAACCCCTTTTTTATTAAAAACCTGTGAAGTCCTTAAACACACTTTGGCATCTAGACTACCTCTCTGTGAACTGTATGTTTGAAGCTGACCTCTACACTTTATTACTTTGTACACTTGTCATGAGACCCACAGTTTTGTCATTTGTATAAAACCGTGGACGCACACATTACTAAATAAGGATTTCTTCCCAGTATAATTGTAATGTTAGGTGTTTAACTAGTCTCCTATGTGACCTTTATCCTTTGGTAACAGAAATGCTTTCTTATTAAAATTAGTTTTATGAATGTAACATAAATTGCTTTGACCTTTCAAACTGTTTATCTTTGTCACTTCCTTGTCAATATTTACTGGACAGTGGCTCATGCAGGAATTTGCTTTCTGGTGTGAACCTGTGTTTAATGTGTTCTGATCCTGTGTACTGACTCAAGGAACGTTATCATTACACATGAACGTAAAACTGAACTGCCATTTTTTTTAAAAAGTGGGTTACATTGTACTAATAACTTTTTGCATTTAATTTTTGCCAATATAGAATAGTCCTGTATTTATTAGCATTTTGCTAACAATGCTGTACTATTTGTAGTAACATTTGAATAATACTTCTTAAACCTGTGAGAATAGTAATGAGAACTGTTGATGTTTATTATTCTAAGTGTATGCCTTAAAACATTTATTAGAGAGATTTACTGAATATGTTTTATGTTTATTTTGCAGACATATATTTCAAGAGGTTGAAAGCTGTGGTGCCGTAATCCTGATCCTGGCTTCACTACCTAGTGACTACCTACAATTCAGCCACTAAAGTTTGAAGACTCTGAACTCCTCTCCTAGTGTTATGGAGGTAGTGAACCTTCTGTGTCTCCTGGTGAATGTAGGCCCTAAGAAGGGCCGAGGCACAGGGTCTAAGTAACCTCTCAGTGTTCACTGGAGAATCCCACAAGGAATGATGGACTTTGCCAAGGATAGCTCTCAGGTTGTGGCCCTCAGTTACACTGCTGACAGGAAACAAGCAAGGGACACAGGTGCGAAACAGCAGACTGATCCTGCAGAGACTCAGCTGCAACATTAACAACTGCGGACTGTGATACAGGCTGGTTTTGGAGACAGCGAACTGTAAACCCTATGTGCTTGTTTCAGCTTAGTGACATACTAGGTAGCAAAGCCAGGATTAGGATGACATAGCTAAAGACTGCACCTTTTCTAAAACTAGTAAATGTTGCTATATCCTATTTTTTATCTTACAGGGTAACTTTAAATCTGGATTCTCCCTGTTCCGTATACATGCAGTGTAACTCACACATGTAGGTGTGAATGGACCCATATAACTCCCATTTCCCTTTGACACTAAACTTGCTGTGCATACATGTGAACCAGCCGCATATGAAAGAATGGGATTTCTACTTGTAATGTAATGTATTTTCATAAAGCAAAAGAGTTTTTCTGCACGAAAACAGAAAAATGTGGATGGCTCTTATTTTTTCACCCTCTCTAACACCATTAACAATTACTAATTTCAAATAGTCTGAAACCTGAAATCACTGACAATTTCATAATGAAAAAGTAAATGATATGTATGTGAAAGCGAAACCTAATTGTATTTACTTTAAGGTTTGCTATTTATGCTTCTATGCCATCTTTTTATTTTTTGCTTTAAAAGAAAATGGCAATCCAATTTTTTTTTTCTTTCTGCCCCTGCTTCCTTTGGCACTCTACCAATTCTATCCACTATTCCAATCCTTGGTTGTGTTGACAGACGTGCAGTTAGCCTGCAAAGGGAAGAGCAGGGAACAGTTTCTGTATGATGTGTCTGCAGTTTCTGAGTCAACCTGTGACCTCCCAGGATGATGTACCTTAAGCCTTTTCCTTCCTCTGTTGAGTGGCAGTAGCTCCCATATGCGATCTGCTGTACATTTGCAGACCTCAAGAAACAAAGAGAGAGAAGGATATAGAATCTCCGCCCCCTGTCCTCAGTGAGCTTGTAGTGGTTGCTACTTTACAACACACAGAAACCATGGGAAACAAAAGCAGCTACCCTCCAGAAGAAGGACAGTGTCACCACCAATTCAGAGATGATTTGATGATCTACAGCTGAGTGATAAGATAAGACATTTTTGTTAATAGTTAAGGCACTTGAATGCATTTTAAATATTTAACTCCTGAGTTTAGTGTCACTTTACATCTCAGACATCTAATTATCCAACCGTGGGATTTTCTCCTCTCTGTTTACCTCCTGCTGGGGTCCTTCTTCTGGGTGTCCACACCACTGCCTGTGTGATGTGGACTGTTCTAATTGACTGTCCACCAGAGGGATCCTCTGAGTACCAAAAGGCGTTGCAGGGAAATGAAGGGGATCGGCAGACGAAGGTAATCTGTGTCACTGGGTTAGCGGGTCCCACAAGGAGAAACCAGGCCAGCAAAAGATCTGAATGGGGGGACTCAGGCTAGAATAATTTGCTTTACCAGGTGAGAAAAATTAAACACCTGGCAGGATGGATTAGAGGAGGGTGGGAGTGAGGGATGGTAGGGAGCTTCAATTTGCTTAAATGACATCTGAAAATGCCCATGTCTGTCTGCTCCTGTTCTAAGCTCTAAAGACCTTTCTGAGATATGACCAATTTGTCGGTGTACACATATATGTAATAATATTACAGCAGTGTTTTCAACAACATTTAAAAGCAGTTTATTTGGGGAACAATGAGACTATGTGACTTTATAAAAGGCTTTTATTAGAATGAAAGTCAACATTATATTTAACACACTCTTTATCTGGAAAACATTTCCAAGAATCTTTACAAGACAAAACACATAATACCCTTTAAAACTGTTTAAAGGTTTCTATAAAAAGGTTAGAATAAAAGTACATTGACTGAGACTTGTGATAAATAAATAATAAGGTTTTGCGTTGAAGCCTTGTCTTGGATCAACATTGGAAATATTAAATATTACCTAATATTTTGTCTGACCCCTTGGTAAAAAGATTCGCTTTACATTGATAAGTTAGTCATGCACATGCTAAACACGGTTTCAACAATTACATTACATTATACAATTTCCTGTTTTCACCCTGGAGTTTGTCCAGTTTCAGGATGGAGTTATTGGGGTCTGTAAATACAAGGCTCCTCAAATGAGGTGCTCAATAATGCAGTAGTGAGAGGTGGGTGTGGGTCGCTACTTTTAGAAAGTAAAGTAAGATAGGGACAGTTTGTGTAAAACATGTTGGTCACAAAAGTAATAAAATAACTGATCCTACCTGCAACCTTGTGTTAGTTCTTCCATTTTTAAGATAATGCTAGAAATCACATACCTATTTTAAGAGGCTGCACTTTAACCGCAGATAGCATAAAGTGACCCTGTCATTAAATGTATGAAATGAAAGTAAAGTCAGCCTGTAAAAGAAAGAATGCATATTCACCTTTCATGACAGACCTTGTGTTAAAATTGCACTGTGTTGCAGAGATCCAGTTGCCTCTGATATTCAACATTTTCTGGGTGTGTTGGATACCTATCTCCCTGCTGGGTACTGTGGTTTCGTTTCTGGCTCCTAAGTCTCTACTGGACTCAGCAGTGACACAAGGGTAGGTAGGAGGAAACAGAGTGCATGATGGGGAAGCAGGTATCAAAGTGTCGGATACCAATGGTGGCTGGACATCTGCAAAACAGTTCTGGTAGACCTGCCAGAAAGGTAAGCCTTATTTTGTATGAGTATTAACAGGGTTGCTTTTTTAGGATCTTAAAAAACCAACACACCTCAGTGCACCATAACAAGTATTTTTGATTACACCCGACCCAATCAAATCACATACAATAAGCAATGTAAAAACTCTCTTATTAAAGCCTAGCTCAAGCTTTCCTATAGTACACCCTTTAACAGTCCCTCAGCCATGTTTACCATGCTCAACACCTTTCCTACTTTCCCCCCCTCTACTAATTTAGGAATTAGCACTATCCTTCCTCTCTTCTACCCACTGGTTGCCCTTGTATAGACTACCTGTGTGAGAAGGAAAGGGTTGAATGACTTTGCAGAAGTGTAGCATTACATATATTGGCAAATACTGTATATGCAACACCAAACTCTGTTTTCAATGTATTGGGTAGGATCTATCCAAAACAAAAAAAAAAGTTGGTCTGACTGGATCAATAAGGGTAATTTAGGATGTTAGACCATGCAGAATGCTGGAATATTCATCTTTAGTTATAAAAGACTGCATGTCATCACCACCCGGAAAATATTTGTTAAAAAAAGCAGTAAGAAATGACAATTAAGTGGCAGAATTAGTGACAAAATTAGCAAATATATGACCAGAGGTGAGAAAGCACCATCATTTCTATACTTGCCACTTAAGGCTCAATTCACAAAGCTTTAATGCAATGATTATGATTGTTTTCCACAAGGATAATAATGCTTATTTTCAGCCATGTGTTTGTAAATGCCAAATATCACTGAACAGTGGTATTTCAAGGATCTTTATCTTTTTTTTCAAGGGATCTTTATACCGGTAAGTCAGCTTTGTGATTGTGAGTCAGCTGTGTGAACTGAGCCTATAGTAGCAGTAGATTGAGTCACCCCACTCAACATTGGATAACTTGCTCATCTTCACAGCTGAAGCAGCATGATATATGTGTACCTGCCACAGTGCTACTCAATCCTCTTCATCCTTTCCAAGCAATCATCCATATTTGTCTTCATATCAGTTTCCACTAGTTCCAAGACACACTGAGAGTGCATTGTTTTCATTAAGTTGGCTGAATCTGAGACTTCCATGTGAGAAGCAGCAGTATAGTACAATTGACAAGCACTGTAAAACAGAAAGAAGAGTCTGCAAATATAATAGCAAATACGCCCGGCCACGTGCTTATAAACAGTACACATTAGACATGTGCGCTGACAAAAAATTTTACATTATTTTGTTTTTTGGGATTCAGGTCCAAAAGTCACTTCATTTCGTTATTCGGATTTATTTGAACCCAAACTTTTTGTTAATTTCAGAATTCGTTAGATAATTACAAACAAATTTTCATTGCAGCATTAGAAAAAAAAGTGGCATTTTTCTTTTTAAGTTTTGACAGTCCACAGAAACAATAAAAAAAAGTCCTTTATTTGAAATAAAAAACACAACACAGGTTTTTGACAATTCCTTTATCCCAAAAAAAAGTGTCCATCGATGTGATCCAAACATCAATTATGTCGCCATTATCATGATGGATAATGCCCGCCCCCTCGCTGGCAAAAATTATACCTGACGCCCACCGACACCACTGATCCCGACAAACTCTCACCCCAAAATGACAGATCTGACCTGAATGGAGCAAGTCGTGACATCATGGGACTTGTTCTGCCCATTTGTGACATTCAGGAGCAGAGCTATCATAATGAGTGATTATGATAGCTTTGCTTCCAAATAACATTCAGGAGCTTCCAAATGCTATTTGGGAGTCCCGAATAGCATTTGGGAGCAGAGCTACTATCATTGACAGCTCTGCTCCCAAATAACAACAAATGGGCAGCACGAGTCCTGTGACGTCATGAGTCCCACCACTCCTTTGTGGACATACAGGTCAGAGCTGTCATCTTGCATTGAGAGTTCGTCTGGATTGGTTGTGTCGTTGGGCGTTGGGGATTTTTTCTTTTGGCAAGACATTGGATTGGATGTGAATGTCCAAATTTCAATTCAGAATGAATTAGGGGCTCCTGCAAGAAAATATGTTCGTGGTGGCACAGCATGTCTCATGATGTGGCCCCCAAGCTTAACCTGCTGATGCCAACAGTATGTATACCAGTAAGGATATACAAAAAAAAAGAAAATAATTCAGATGTCCTTATAAACATGGTCCTCTTCTATACTGCATGATGCATGAAAGGCTGGAAGCTAACAACTTGATAAGGACAACACAGGTAATAATTTAAGACCTCATGCACACGGGTGCATGAGACCGTCAAACGTAAATTGCTGCCATATTTCTGCACCCGGGATAACCAGCTGCAGCATACAACCACCCATAGTGATGAATGGATGTAGGTAGCTGTAAGTGGCTTTATGCTGCTACTTGGGAAAAACAACGCAGGCGCATTGGCAATCAACCCTGGATGCAGCTAAACTTTTTACATATGCAGGATTATGCAAGTAGCAGCATAAACCCACGTAAGGCTCCTACACCCATTCACAACTATGGGTGGCTGTATGCTGGTTATTCTAGACATGGAAATACGCCCGCAATTTACGTTCAATAACCTGAGGCACCCATGTGCATGAGGCCTATTTTAGTATCCTAAAAGCTGAGCTCCAGGAAGATAAAAAATACACAAATTAATGCAGCTCTGTACTCAAATTATAGTTATTTTGTTTAACACGAGCAGTGCAAATACCTGTATTTGACTTGGTATTAGCTTTGTGCATTCCACTCTACAGCAGAGTTCAGTCTGGGAGAGGGAGAAGCAGCACAAGGAGCCAGTCAGTTGTGCTGCAGTGGTCATGTACTAACAAGGATCAAGCCGATATGAAGAGAGAACAGAATGATAGATAAATTGAGCTAATCAGTGAGTTGCTTCTCCTTTCACAGTATACTCACAGGCTGAAGTATGGACAAGGCATGTAAATGTTATTTAACTGCAAAAGAGAAAATGTAGGTCTTCTGTGAAACAGAGCTGTGTAAATCTCAGAACGTTATGGACAGAAATACAAATCCTTTGGCAGATAAAACAGTTTTAAATATGCTTTATCACAACTTTGTTAAAGCTATTTTTCATATAGCTACAATGCTAGTATTTTCTTATGTGCAGTTTGGAAGAATGTCATGCTTTTACTGGTTTGCTCTGTGTCCCCAGTCTCTACTGTGATGGTCTGCCCTGTACAGTTGAACTTAATAAAATGTGTTTGGTAAGGTTTTGTTTCATAACACAACCTATTAAATGCTAAGAGGAGTAAGAGGCATAACTTATAATTGCTATTCTATGAAAGCATCACTAATTTCGCAATGTAAAACTTAATAAAGGAACATTCCAAACAAATGAATAGTCTTTGCTCAAGACAGCATATAATTAATTGGTGTGGGATCGGTCCAACAAATGCATCAAACAGGTTTAGGAACACGCTTGGTATGTAAAAAGAGCAATCATGCAGGTTATGAAAAGTAGGAAGGGTATACTTCCTGGATTAAACTCAAATGTTACAAAAGATGAACATTTGTCATTTCATATGTCATGGTATCAGACATTAAAAGAGAACTATGGGGTCAGTGTTTTTCCCCATAGTTCTCCTTAGGGTAACGGGAGGACACAAATTAGCATCCTCCCGTTACCCTAAGCTAAGTATATACTGAGACGCCGCAGCCGGAGCGGATCCCGACTTAGATGACGGGATCCGCCCAGCTGCGTGAGTGACAGCTGGCTCTGCCTATCTAGAGGCAGAGCCAGCTGTACCCGCCCCCTCCCCCGTCCGTTCCGCCAGTCAGCGCTGGCAGATCGGAGTGGGAGAGGGGAATCCAGCCCCTCCCCCTGTCACGGCAGAGAGCCGTGACAGGATCGAGAGGCGAGCGAACCCGGTATATGTTCGCTCACCTCCCGATCTACTGAGCCGACCTGTGACAGTCTCATTGTCACAGGTCGGCTAGAACTATGAGGTGAGTGAAAAGCACTCACCTCATAGTTCTCCTTTAAGACATCAGGCCTGCAGAGCCACTGTCCACATACATACTGTATGCCACTGAATGGTAAGCATGGAGGATGGGGTGCTGAATTTGAAGCTTTTGTAGGGATCTAGTAATTTTACTAATTTGTCTTTAAAACCTTATTTTGTGATCTGTAGAAATAGTGGACTGTTGACAGCCTATATGCTATCTTGGTGAGCAATCCTAAGTACATTATTATGTCTGCCAGCTTCTGTTTAGCATAGTCCAGCAGTCTGTGAATAGAGGATTACCAACCTGTGTGAGAAATGTATAACAACCCAACCTATCACCTTGAATCTGGGCTTGGTGGTGTGAGCTGGGGAGGTGATAACTGTCTGGGACACTCACTGCCATGAGTTTCAGTTTTCTTGTGCTTAGGCCCTAGAATGGTGGCCTTGAGCACTGTCTCACTTCCCTAGGCTTAGGCTCTAGGGGTTGAATATTGCATATGTTTCCCCACATCTGAGGCCCCAGAAGATGCTGACTGCTTCACACAAAGTTATTCAGCCCTGAGGAGGCAACTGTGGCTGCCTCCCACAAGAGAGCTAGTAAGTGATTGGCTAAGTGAGGAGTTACCGAAGAACTTCCTCCTGCCTTAGAAGTCTATGATCAAGATACAACTAGAACCGTGCTCTCTAGGGGGGCAAAATCCTGAGTGTTATCCAGACAGTATAGTCTGTGCAGAACAGAGAGATAATCATGTACAGCAGGGGTAGACAACCTTGGCACTCCAGCTGTTGTGGAACTACAAGCCCTATGAGGCATTGGAAGACTCTCACAGGCATGACCCCCAAAGACAGAGGCATGATGGAATTTGTTGTTTCACTAAAGCTGTAGTGTCCCCAATGTACATACTTTCTTTAAATTGATTGGTGCCTTTTTTTTTTACCCTGAGAAAAATAAACAGCATGGAGATGAATTTGCATGGGACATTATTACCAAGTAAATGTGCTTAGGGCTTTTGCATTGTGATCTGTGTTGCAATCTAGTGGCTACCATTAGTAAAAAGTGTTACATTTAAACCTTACTCTGCACTTGCAAAGTGACTGAAAAACATAAACGAATGCACCTAACAATCAACCAGTGCACCCAACACAAAACAAAACATTACAATACAAATTGTCAAAACATTTACAATATAACTTTTGTTGTCCTTGTACTTTATGGCTGATTCTTTGTTACAGCCTTCTAGTCCTTTGGGCTTTTGAACCTTCCCAAGTATTTGCCTACCTCTGACTTGCAGTCTTAAAGAAACTTTGATGCTGCCCTACTACTTACTAAACTAACACATAAGTGTCTTCCCTCATCTTTACTCCAATTATGCATTCTTATTCAGTTGGCTTTCTGGAATCTTGTGGGAAAGGGGAAGAGCAGGATAAGTAATAGGCCAAGGGATCTTGGCCGTGTTTGTGGGAGGAGTTGCGGTGGCTCTCCTCCCCTTAAAAGGGGTGGCGGGGAGGACCTCCGCACGTCACGGCGAGGTCGCGTCTAACCCTCCCGCCCTTCCCCAGGTTTTATCATATCACTAGAGCGTGCCCCCTTATTTGACACGCTGACCACAAAAATCATGGCACACATCAGGTTGGTATCGGTAGGGGTCATGAAGACTTCGGAAGCGTAAGTAACTCTGACCACAAGCTACATTAATACATGCGCTTCCCTTTGCCAGCAGTTAGTGATCTGTTTATTCAGTAATCATACGAGTGCAGTGAAGTATAGAGATCATCATCTATCAGCTTCTGGCACTGGGTTTTCATTAAACTGCTACCTACTCTCTACACTGTGCAGACAGACAAGTTAAATGTAAACAATGTTTACAATGGGTTGAACCTGTTGTGAGATGTCAAAAACATGGAAATGAAAGGCACAGTGTCTTGGTATCCCTTGATTAATTGAAACAGGCTAATATGAAACAATTAAAAAGTATATAATGGCTGCTTTGGGATGTTGAACAGCAGGGTTGAGTTTCTTAGGAGTTCCTGCAGTAGTACTGCATCGTCTAGAAATTGTAATTAATTTCTATACAAATCATAGATATAGGATGACACAAAAATGTAACATATGCAATACTTTTCATTAAGAAATACTTTTTGTTTCATAATGGGAATCTAAAAGAATAACACATTGCACTTCATACCGGGAAACCCCTGTATGAGATAGGTGCTGAAATGACTGCGAATGGTGTCCCTCCAATCAATGTAGAAACAAGATGTCACCAGCGCACCTGGATATGTGTCCAAACAAACATCCTTTATTGACTCATATTGTCACAAAGATGGTAACGTTTTGGGGCAATGCAGGGTCCCTTCATCAGGCTCAGTATTGAAGGACCCTGCAGGACCCCCAAAACATCGCCATCTTTGTGACAATATGCATCAATAAAGGACATTTGTTTGGACACATATCCAGGTGTGATGGTGACATCCTGTTTCTATATTGATTGGAGAGGCACCCTCCACAGTCATTACAGCACCCATCTCATACAGGGGTTTCCTGGTAAGAAGTGCAGTGGGATACCCATTGAATTTACACAGACACTGTCACTTTGCTGGGATTGCTCAAGGTGTCTCTTTTAGGGAAGTACAAACATGCCAACTTTCAGCCATTTTAGTTGTGAGTGTCATCGACTAATGGGGTCCCAGATTTAAAAAACCACAGATGTATTCCTTTTCTAAATCAATGTTGTATTGATCTCCTATCATTTGATTTGGAAACAAGAATTTTTGCCCATTGTACTCCCCCTAAAATAAATTTGTTTTTCTTTTTCAGTTGTGTTTTTGTTATTTAGTGAAAAATGACTGAAAGCTGAATTATTAATCCAGAAATGAGTGACCCTACAGCTGTTTTTGTTCCACAAGTCCCATCATCACTCCTCAGCAGCTGTGTGAAGAACTTGTAGTTTAACAATATCTGGATAACCACAAAGCCCACCCCTGCTGTTAATGTTTCATACAACTCTAATGAGGAACACATTTTATGAAAAACTTGTAAAAGTATGTGATTTCTCCTCTCTAGTCAGCAAAATTAGAATATATAGATGAAAATGTAACAGTGTATGTACATAGTCTATTATTTTCCTGTTATCTAGTGCTGAGGATAAGAAAGTGTAAATGTGGTTCATTGCAACCAATCCAATTCCAACTTTCATTTTGTTTCAGTATTTTTTTTAATAAGCAATACTTTTGTGCACATGTAGAATAGGTCAGTGCTGCAGTACCCTTCAACATGCATTAAGAACGACAGTGATGCCCTGTGATCAGGGTGTCGCTACAGCACTTAAAGACCTGTGTCACCACAGGGCACCCCTACAGCTGGCTAAGTGCATTTAATTCATAGTGCAAACCTACACAATACATTTATTTTATAAAAAATCAGGTACACTGCATGGTTGTTGGTAAATCTAAAGGAGATTGTATAATCTCGTAGGAAAATGTGTTGCCAGTTTGAGAGGGAAAACTTGTAGTGTTGTGCACATGCACTAACAGGTGATGACAGAAGAGGGAATAGTTAAAGAGCGCATAGTTTAAAATTAAAGATGTGCCTGTGTTTGGAGAACTGTTCCCCATGACAACCTTAGTGCTGTTTGTTTACATATGTGGAGGCTATATTCAGTAGCTGTAATATGAACACTGACTCAGCTGCCTTTTTACTTGCCTTGAAGCTGTGTTCAGAAAGAGAAGCCAGAAAGAGAAAAATCCAACACTCTTGTAAGTTTCCCCTGTCTGTATCTTTGCAGTATCTTAAGAAAATAATTGCCCTCCCCACATGTTCCCACGATGCAACACTCTCTCAAACAATGGGACTCAGTTAAATAATTCTGCGGTCTTGTATCTCCTTACCTCCCATTATTGGGCATCCTCCATAACTTGACCTTTCCCCTAGCTTTTAAAAACCCTGCTGCATTTCAATGGTGGTCTGCAAAAAGGATCCAATATCTGGATTATCTCTTGTCTCTAGACAATATCAAATCTTTTCAATACTGTTGTGATGGGAAAATCCCTCTGGCACAACATTTACGCTACCTTCAGGTCCATAATTATGTTCACACGCTACTCCGGAACTGCTCGGCTTGCCCCCCATACTCTTATCCCTTTTTAAGTCACGATGTCAGTTGGATCCACACTCGGCGGGTCTCATCTCTATGTTATATTTGTTTATGACCTCCCCAATGAATGTGCCTAAATTTCCTTATATGCGTAAATGGGAAGAAGACTTGGGCAAATCCTTAAACATCATAGGGGGAAGATCTGGGCAGCCACAGCTAAATGTTCTCCTAATGTTCTGGCTCAAGGCAATGCTCACAAGATGTTGTTTTGCTGGTATTTGATGCATCTGTGTTTTACAGCCACAGATTTGTGCTTCTGTGGCTGTGAAACCCAAGGCTCACTTTTCACATATGGTGGCAGTGCCCAAGGGAACAGAAAAACTGCATAAGGGTATACAATTTGATTAGGTCATTATTGCTCTGTACTGTAGCTCGTAACCCTTGGGAAGCCCTACCCCATAGGCCTGTCTTGAATCTTCCTAAGCATGGTAGGCGGCTGGTCACTTTTATCTTTCTAGCTACTTGCCAAACTATCGCCAAGGTGTTGAAACAAACACAGTTAAGCTTTGGTCATGGGTATTATGGTACATGAGAAGCTTTTGGCTATCCTAAATGATTCCCATTCTAAATGAATTAAAACATGGTCCCCAATGTTGCTATATAACCGCCATATTAACTTGGACCACTACTTATTCTCACTTTTATTGTGTAATGCAGTCTGCGGCGCTGCGAATTTAGGTTGTCCTCTGCATGTCTTGTTTCTCTTCTTTTCTCCTACGTCTCTGGTCTGTTATCTATTTCTCTTATGCTACCTTTTCTGGACTTCTTTTTCCCCCTGTTTTTTCCTTGCTTCAGCAGTTAACGGACTGATGAGGCTTGCAAACCTTTTCTCCTTGTTTATTGTCTCTGGTTGACCTCACTTTTTTGGTTTGTTTCTTTCAAGCTTGGCCATCCATGTGCTCTCATACTGTATTGATTTTAGACATGGGTCAGATTTTTTAATGGGGATTGTGTTCCCCCTTGGCTCGGTTCCAGACCATTCCCTTGAGGCTCTTGGGTGTATGGGGATGCCTGGGGAAGCTTCGGGGGTGCACTCCTCTTCATCTTAAATGTACTGCGACAAATGTCTGGTTTCTTTTGTTCTTGAATATTACTTGTGTTACTATGCTTGTCCTGACATCTCCTGTGTTTACTCAAACGTATTACATGCTCTTTTTTTTAACTTAATTTTTAATTGTACTATTATATTGAATTGCATTTTTGTTCTGTAGTTTCTTGAAACCAATAAAATCTATGTAAAAGAAAATAACTGCCCAGTGGGGGAAATGGTGTGTACACATAAAGCACTTTTCATTTCATACATAAAAATGCATTGAGGGAATCTGGAGCAACTGTCCATAGTAAGCAATTAGCTTCTATCTTCAGTTTGTTCAGTTAAGCTTTAGGAAATGAAGGATAGAAGCTGATTGGTTACTATGGGCAACTGCTCCAGATTCTGTCTGCTCCAGTTTTCATAAATTCTTATCATTGTTGGTTCTGGTGACAGTGTCTCTTTTAAGCCAACCTATCAGTAACCATACATGTACTGGTAGTCTTTAGCACTACAATGCAAACACCAAATAGTACCTGCGCTAGGTTTGCCAAATTTTGGTCCATGGAACACTGAACAGATGTGGGGGTAATGTTGCAGAAAAAAGGAGCCATAGCTTTTATGAAGTGGGCATGGCTCTATAGGGATGGTCAAATCAGTGCTTTTTAGTTATAATAAACATGATGTGAGCACAGTAAAACAGAGCCATGTTTCTATTACCATTATATTAAACTAATGTTTTTTCAGTCTGACAATTAAGGCAACCTTTAAAGTCTTAGGGGTTATTCACAAAGCTGCCGAAGGCAGCCAAGTGAATAACCCAACCGAAGTGAAGTGAGCAGAGCGCTGTTCGGCTATACACCTCTGGCTTGTGCAGCTGATTTCAGCCGTACACCGTATATTCAGCTGAGCCGAAGTGCAGTAGGCTTGGCATTCGGCTCAGCTATTCTGCTGAGTACCTCCGAGGTACCCAGCAGAATAGAAAAAGAGTGAAATGAATTAAAAAAAAAAAGTTAAACAATTATTTAAAAATAATTTTAATAATTTAAGAAAATAGGAAAATTTAAATAGGTAAAAAGAAAAAAAAGAAGAAAATTAAAAATAATAATAAA